>NW_023276888.1:0-24780 GCF_003668045.3 Cricetulus griseus
GATATTAATAAGATTCCATCGTGTACTGAAAGTGGATTCATTTCTTTGTTCAATAAAGAAAATTTCAATGGTACTTCTATTGTCCTTGAGGAAAAAAATTAATACTTATCCAAACTAATACCTTCTAAATTCTGGCACTTTGCAGAAATTTGTCTCTGTTTCTTTCAAATAGCTTCTTTCCCAAGAATCTTTTTGGTCATCTTCTGACATGAAATCATTACGAAGTTGCAAGTAATTATTGCAGTTCTTCCTAATATTAAAATCCTGGCTAAAAATAAGCTGTTTCATGTGCTTTCTGAGACGCATCTGCCAATGCATTTTATTCTGGCCCCATACCCTCCCTAGGAATTTGTCCATTTACAAATGGGACTGCCTTCATGGACCAAAGGTGTGTATTCTAATGAACTTGCCTCAACCTGTAGGGACAGTGATTGAAGCCCTATGACTTCCAAGGGCCTTAGGAATCTTGTACAACTGAAACAACTCTCCTGATTCTAACAAGGCAGCCCATGTCACCTGATTTGTGTGTAAGCAGTCCTACAAGAAACCACCACATACCTTCAGAATTTACATGTGTGAAGTAACAAATTAAGGATAAATTTTTGAGGTGACTATTTAACATACCAAAGGGGATGGTGGCCAAAATTTTTCTCAGCATTTCTTATACCTGTTCCCTTGTAACAGAGTTCTGGCTCCTCAGAACTTCCCTTACTGTAACCCTACTCTTAACCCCTCCAACCTCTGAGGCCCAATTCCCTTCCGCCATCCTCTGAATCTTACATATCCTCAGTCACTTTGGATATTGTGATCTCTTTGTCTCCTGGATTGCTCCTGGCATTGTGGTTTCTCATCGCTGTCTTTTCCTTTCTCAACCTCCTCAATAGCTCATGATTTGCTTCATGCTCAACCTTTCCAGATGCCTCTGGCTATTTCTTCCTCATATCTAAAGTAAAACTTCTCATCCACCATAACTGGGCACATACCAGTATCATGTCATTTTTCTTTATCCATTCAACAGATTTTATTTGACATACATGTGGTGGAAACTGAACAGATCCATGAATGGAAAACCATTTGATAATCAGATGGGGAAGCTATTTAAAAATACCAAAAAATCTAGTTGTGTAATTTTAAAATTATTGAGAAACAATTTTTAACACGTTTTACAATTTTTGTGTTTAAATGTTTGCCTAAATGGATGTCTGTATAGCACATGACTTCCTTGTGTTATTGTGGGCCATAGGCAGACATAGGATCCTCTGCAACTGGAGTTACAAAATAGGTACAGGAAGCACATTCCAGTCCCAAGGAAGATCAGCCAGTCTTAAAGACATTGACTCATCTTACCAGCCAGTCAACAAATTCAATTAGGCTGGCATATCCTAGAGGAAACATTAGGTGAAGGAAATGTGAATTTAAAGAAACACACATTTAAAATAAATCCAAAAGGATAACACATTGTACAGTGCATGAATTTTTCTTGGAAATTGGTTGTTTTTTGGGAAATACATGCTGTCATTTTCAATCAATTCATATTCTTGAAAGTTACTTTGTAGAACTGCATTTCAGCTTTGGTCCCTTGTTTTGTAAATGGTTTAAAGTGGTGTCTACAAACAAACATGTTTTCTTTGAATCCTATTCTCTGATGGGGAAACTAAAGTTACACATACTCTCTACAATGATTGAAGCTGCACTCTTTCAAAAGTGAAGATTTTGACCTGCAACAGTGGCTCTTTATCCAAAACTGCTTTCAGAAGGACACATAGCCTCACAATGGCCATGAGAAGGATCTGTGAAATGAACATCAAAATGTGATCAGATGGTAAGATTTTATTTTACCCAGTAAAGCCAGCATCTGACCTGGAGTATCATACCATGCTGCTTTCATACAGATATTGTGAATTTAATTAATGTCATAGTTTGTCCCGCGCGATAGTCTCGCCGGCAAGAACCACACAGGACATTTGGATCCTTCTGCAGTAAAGCTTTAATGCATCTTGAGAGGAGAGCATAAGCTTACCAGAGCGGAGACCCCGAGCCAAGAATCCCATCCCCTAATAAAGGCTGGCAACCGCCGCCTCTGACGTGTCACCCCATGATTGGCTGCAGCTCATCGGACCATATGACGCCACGGAATAGGCAGAGATCAAGGAATGGAAAGTTACCCAGCGCCTGTGCGCATTAACTTGTTTACATTCAGTGCCTGCCGGATGCAGGCGCCATCATTGTAATGGAGAATGCAGGGATGGCTCCCTACAATAGGTGGGTAGACATAAAAAAGTTTCTTTATATAACCCCACTTACTTGACCTGGATGCATTAAGAGTCACTGCACACACAGAAGGCCTCTGTGCATTAGGTGCCTGCCCTTTATGTAAGGCATGGGAGAGTACAGTATCCCAGGCATCCATTACATTTTCATCATCATCATCATAAGTATTATTATTAACTTAGATTTGCAGCAGAGACATTCTTTACATTTCTGACTTACCTAGAACTCTATTTCCAGATAGGTCTCGCCTCACACTCAGAGTTTCACCTTCTTCTTCCTCTAAACTGTTGGAATAAAAGACATGCAACCACTTTGCCAGCTCACTTTTCATTTTTTACCTAAGCAACTTGTCATGGCCAATATCAACGGGTTCCAGAATGGCTCGTGTGCGTAACCCATGCAGAGAGTCCAAACTATTTGTTTTTATTCACAGAGCTTGGTTGTCTATGAAGCCTCTTTCATGAAACAGCCATGTCAGGCAAAACTGGCGAACTCCCCTCACCAGCAGAGAATGCTGATCACGAGCCCACCTCTGGAATGCCAGGAGAGAACAGTGATCGCGAGCTTAACTCTGGAACTTTAATCACTTCCTGGAGCCAACTGCCATTCCAGTTCTGCGCTTGGCCTGCTGGACATGTTCACAAGTATTGGGAAGAGTCCAAATGTTTTGTAGGTTATTTGGATGATTCCATACCTTCACAGGGATATCCGGATTCATACTGCCCTGGCCATGGTTATTTTGGGCCCTTAGAGTTCACTCAAGGTCCTGTAACATTATCCACTCCAGCAGATTGGACATACACACATATGCTCAACCCGAATGAAGATATCACTCACTCTCCCTCTTACAAATTGGGGCCCAGGGTTTCCTGCTCTAGGACAAGGAGATTGAACCATGAAACTAAACCACGAGGAAGTCTCAATAGATCAAAAAGAGATCAAAATGGCCTAGAGTTGCAAAAACACAAGAAACCGACTCCTTTCACTGCTTTAAGAGCCGAGGGAGTTGTAATACCAAACAATTCTTATAAATGGGACACTGATATTATAATGGGGACATCTGATTCTCCAGATATTCCTGAATCCTCTGAAGAGGCCCAGTTTTCTTCCAGAACTAGAATGCTTCAGACCAATTCACATTCCCCAAATGGGCCAGATATGACCCTTTTCAAGATGATAGCCAAACAGCATGATCATGACTCAATAAGCCATGTGACATATGTGTTTAGAACTAATGGCCTAAGAAGTGCACAGTTATATATTTCCATTTATATTTATTATATATTTATTATCCCTCATAAGGAGATTCCTCAGGTCTCCAATCATAGCAAATGTTCTCATAAATAAACATAAGCAACTACCAGGACACAATCTAAAATTCTGATTACCACAGGAGTTTACTGAGAAATGCACACTGAGAACCAAGGACTTCGGACTTTCCTTAGTAAATCAACATGCAATGTGACATACATATCTTGATTCAGTAGATTTTAGACATTCCCTAGTCACTAAAATGGGTTTCAGACAAAATAATGTTGGGATTTAGATGTTTGCATTATTCACAGGTGGAAAAAGTTTCCTAAACCTTAATCAAGGGAATCTGAGATCTATCCAGTCAAGGAGAAGCTAGGTGAGACAGTTAAGTTCATGTCAGAGGCCCCAGAACTTCATATTAAGTAGAACAATGGTTTGTATATTCCCATCCTAACAAGTATTCCTAGAATATATATTTATTCTCAGCTGGGACTAAGAAATTCCTGATCCAATCAGAGAAGGTTAGAGGTACACCTAAGTGCATGACTGTAAAATCATGGCTTCTCACTTTTTGGAACAAGAAGAAATGGAGTACTACCCTCAAGGTTCTGAATCTTTCTCTTTCAGTGGAAAGAGGGACAAAGGTAAGACCTAGACTTAAACTCAACAAAACTAACCTTGTAAACCTACTTGGAAAATTCTCATATGTGAAATTAACTTATTTCTGCTAACCACATGAGCATAGCATCAGATTTTCAGGAGTGAACTAAGAGTGGCATGCAGGAATTCAATGGGGAGAATATAGACATTAATTATGTCTACTATATAGTGAGAGATAATATCCTATGAAGAAGTAAGATACAGAGCATAACATGTGTATACCAAGTGATTCTACAATATTAAATGGTGATTAAAGTAAACCATATCAATAAAAAATGATATAATGTCTTATTTGCATTCATGCTAATCTTAGTTCTACACTGTTTCCTAAGAAAACTAACACTGATTGAGACCTTCTCCCTGTGTGCTTGGTAGACCTTACATGTACCCTTATCCAAGGGAAATTTGGGGAATACTAATTTGAAGACCCATCACAAACATATAGAAAATCTAGCTTGAAAACCAGGCCATTTACTGATAAGTTCTCACCAAAATTGGGACGTTACTGTTCTTTGTGATAACATCTTTTAAGTTGTTTATAAGTTTGAGAACCTAGGCCCAGGAATTTACATCCAAACTCTGAGAAGAATGTGGAGATTTCACTCATGCCTTCATTGGAGTTGCCAGAGACAGACATTTTCTATACTTTAAAGAAGAATTCAAACATGACAGGAATTTTCCTGGATCGTGCTCTTCCTTAAACGGTAAATTATGGCATTCAGCCTTACAACAGCACCATTGGAGATACTCTCCATCCCAAATTTTGCGTGACTATTTTTTAACCTATGAAAGACAGGAGTTAGAACTTCTCTGATTGACTCAAGGAGCTCTCATATTTCCCTTTTCTGAGCATGGGCACATTGATTTACCTACTTACTGAAAAAAACATTGTTCACTATAATGAAAGGTCATAGAGAACAAAGAGAGCAAAAAGAGCCTGGAATCTATGTACTTCCTTCAATTCAATCAGTAAAAACTGTGTTCTCACCATTGCAGCCCAGATCTGTTAGATTTAGTGAACACAAATGTAACTACGCAATTTATCTAGCAACAGAAACACAAAATTACAAGAATCCTAAGAGTATTGATATATCTCTTGCAGATCCCACTCTAGATATGAACATACCAAATCACTGGGAAGATTTGGAATCTGAGGAGAATATTCTAGGGTATAGTAGACTTAATTTTACAAGGTATGCAACTGCCTGCTGAAAATGTATCAGACTTTCCCTATGTGGCCAAGGGAATATAATTCCCACTTTTTTGAAAGTGTGTCTGATGCACATGAGTCAACTCTTCAGAAATCCTATGTACCAATATTCTTCATTATTCACCTATAATAAAGTGACCATCAAACATTTCTTCCAAGGTCAAAGAGTGCACAGACCCCTAGCTATAAAAATGTTTCTTGGCTATTACATAACTATAGAATTCCAGCTCTAATAAGCTAGAATGTAAACAGCTGACATTGAGGTAATGCGATAAGTGATCCCTCTGGTAATTTTGGCTCACACTTGAGAACTGCTGTTCCATTATAAAAGAATCTTTGAATCTTTCATTGATTTCCAGGCACAGCCTCGTATGAATAATACAGAGTAAGACATTTTTTTCTGAGGGATTATGGGATATCCCCTGTGTTATGTACTATGCACAACATGTTCTCTACCTAAGTAGTGGTCCCCTGGACCTTTGTTTTATGATACTTTTAGTCTTATATTTAAACTTACAGATGTTGATCTATGAGAGACTTCCTCTCTGAATAATATCTAGCCTAGATATGCCAGAACCTAGGATTTGCTAACAGAGTCAAGAATTCATGTCTTCTATCGTTTAGCCAGTCAACAGAAATCGAGAATTCTGGCATTATTATCTAGATCTAAAGGGCTGATCAAAAATAGATGAAGCAAATTTTTCAGCCTTCATCATTCACAAACAGCATTTGAATGCTAGCTAGTCTTCTCCAGATTCAAGACTAACATCTGAAGAAGTGTTTCAAAACCTGGCAATATATGTTGGGATATTCCTCTACTGCCAATCCCTTTTAAGTCAGGGAAGTATGATTTATGCATCCAATGACCAAGGGGATTCTGACATTCACCTTTGTTTAAGAGGGTCTCACATTATTCTTTCATAGAAGGTGTCTAGTATTCCCATTATTCCATTATTACTCCTCACCTTTTCACATTTAGATAAGGCATAAGACATAGTTCTTTGACAAAAGACTACTTTTGACTTTTGTCTTTCATACTAAGGGGATATGAACTTTTATTTTTCTCTTCCATGGCACTCACATTTGTCCATTTGTACAAATGGGTATAAATCATTTTATTACTCAGTAACAGGGACTAAAGTCAAGGGGGACTTATGCTTCTTCCTCTGAAAAAAACTTGGGTACTTCTAGACAACAGGATAGATTAGAAAGATTATAATGCATCTTTGCAAATCAGTGTGCTCCAGGTATTCTATATCTTCTAAAGTGATTTGGGGCAAAATCATCTAGTAATTGAAAACTCCAAAATGTTTTCTTTTGGAAAGTGAGTTTCTCAAGCAATCATGTTTTCAAAGACACTTCAAAGTTACACCTCTGAACTCTAGTTGACCTTTCTGAAGATGATCACTTGTCATTGCACATGAAAGCCTCCCCACCTGATCAAATCAGCAACTTCAACAGCGGTAAGAGATAGGACCACACTACATCCATGAATATATAGCAGAGAATAAAATATAGACATGGATTCATCTGCTTATAAATTAGTAAATATACTTGAAAATTTGTTATCAATTTCAGAGACAAAGAAAGTCTTGTGGAAGCATCAATGCCCAGAAGACCAATAGTCCTTCAGGAAAAAAAATTCTGAATTCTTTCTGGACTCACAAAGTTTTGACTCGTGGTATGCATATCTGTAGCCAGGGGACAGAATGGGAATCTAATGATGCAGAGCCCAAATATTCTCCCACTAACAAAGGTAACCTAGGATTTTCAACACTGTCAAGGTTGAATTGGATTTCTACATGCTGAAATAATATGTATAAGGTGTTTCCTCCTCTTAATAAGGAGATTCAGAAATATTCCCTTACACAGGCTGGTTTCTGAAGTTTCCACTCTGCAAAAGAAGATACAGAACACACTCAACCAAAGTGTCACTCTATATTCCTCTTTGAAAATAAGCAGTCTTCTGTGTATATGTGAGTCAGTGAGACGCTCAGTCCTTTTCTTCTATTACAATCTTGCATTAGAAATTAAATATCTCTACAAGATACAATTAAATTAGTAAATTTGCCCATCTACAACTCAGAGATGTTCTTAATGCCAAAGATGATACTAAACATGCTTCTCTGCCTAATATGACTTTGCATTACCTTCCCATTTGATATTATATATCCATGATGAATCTCCATGCATAAGATCTAAATACACAGCTTTAATCTCCACTCTCACTACTAAGGTGTGTTGGAAAGACACAGTTATTAACAACTGAAATGCTTGCTTATAATGATGTGACTTTCAAAGACCCTGGCACTCATATTGGATCCTGTAGTAAATAATCTAAACAGTGAGAATCCACACTTTGTTCTACACCATGTAGCTTAGGTTAAACTTGGAAAGTCCACAGGGAAATCAATTTTTGTTCTTCCTCTTTGATAAATGGTTAGAGCATGTCAAGGTTAATATGGGATCTGTAAGGATTAGCTGGAGTGAAGATTTGGAACCACAGGAGGAGAGATACTGTGTTTGGCTATGCAATATGGTGAGGCAAATAACTCCTTTTTCTTCACACTTTAAAATTTGGCTTGGAACTCTTTGTAACACTACAAGATGGCCTAGTACTTTGATTTCTTCTAATCTGCCTTACACAATTCCATTGAGGACTTTTTCTGGAGTATTTTATGTGTGCTATATGTAATTTACACCAATATCCACAGACTCATAAGGTAAGTCTCAGACATTCTTCCTATGGTAAATGCACATCCTAGTTTTAAGTTCTCACCGCTGGAATCCACTCTAGATAGAGTTCGTATATCCCAATCATAGTGAGCATATGGAGGATTGGAGGACACTGCCAGCAATCCAGCCAGAAGAAATATTGCAGTTTCCATTCGTACACTGATCTGGCTTGTTGAACACAAAACTAAGGAGACAGTATGGTTGACACAGGAGCACCAGCTGTTCAAAAACACTGAAGTTGATACTTGTCTTCCAAATTTCCCAAAAGTCAGGGATATCCTAATGTGTGAAGAACTTCTGGATGAAGAAGCAATGGTGGGACCCTTCTGTACTGTAGACTTCATAGGAAGAAATTCAACATTTGCCAAAATTAATAGAACTTTTCCTCCTTAAGCAAAAGTTATGTCCATCACCAATGGCAATTATGGTAGAGAATTTTGACCTATGTTTGGCCTCAGATTTCCTCTATTAAAAATATTCTCACTATCTGCCCCATTGATAAAGAGGAAAATTGCCCCTTTGACCAGGACCCCATTCAGTTCTTCTCGATTTGGCCACCCTGATGGCACATTGTTGGTTAGAATATAGTGAAATTCATGACACCCTCTTTTTATGAAATAGTCATGAGAAATTTGTCTTCTTACTTTAAGGGACCAATTACTCATCTATAAGCACAATATGAGCCTCAATACACTGCTCTACTGCTGGGAGCCGAATCTCAGGACTTGGCATGAGATCCTAGGCCATGCTTGGCAGGCCACATAGTTAACCTTTACATATCAGCTTCTTAGAACCTCAGTTCAAGAAAAGAAACAACCTGACCCAGTCTCCACCCACAGGCTCTGTCACCTAAGCAACCCTTCCTGGACCTCTTACTCATGAACCCTTTACCCTGCCAAACATCCTCTTAGTGGCTTCCTAATATCCTGCCTATACCAACACCTGGTGCACAAACAACCCATTCTGTCCCTCCCCATATCCTGATTATATAAACTAGCCTGAGAAAAGTAAAGTTTCCCACTTGATCAGAATCCTGTCTTGTGGTCGTTCTTTCTGTGTCTCTTGTCCCCATTCCCTATCCCTGACTCTCTTGCCCCATGCTGAAGTCATGGGGCAATTGTCAGGACAATTGGTGCCCAAGGTGGGGCTGGATGGAGTTGGGGATCTGGGAACTTCAGTGCTCATTAGTGGGACGGGGCCATCCATGCAGTGAGGCATCCACAAAAAGGTCGATTGGGAGCCTCGGTTTGACCCAGCAGCCTGCCAAGCGCTTGTTTGGTTCATGAGTACCACCTACGTAGAAAAGGTGAGTAATGGGACAAGCATTTAGCAAGGAAGATTTATTTCTTTCTGGGATCACAGAATCCCTAAAGATGCAGGGAACTTGGGTTAAGAAAAACAATTGATAAAGTTAGCAAGGAAGATTTATATCTTTCTGGGATCAAAGAATCCCTCAAGGCTCAAGAAACTCAGGTTAGAAAGAATCAAAGAGAAAGGTTCTTCCACTTTCTTGGGGATCTTTGTCCATGGTTCCCTCAGGAAAGAACCATTAAAGAAAAAATGTGCTACTGACTCCAGGAGTTGATCATCTGACAACATGGCAGACCAGATGGTTTCATAAGACATGAAGTGCAGCAGTACAGTGTGGGTGGGGCCAGGTTAGGGAAGGGTCACTAGTGAGAAGCCCATGTCGGGTTGGTTTAAAAAATAAAAGAAAGCTTCACACAATCTTTTTAATGCGATTATGTTTAAAACTGCCAGTGCTTCTTTGTTTCGACACCTGGCTTGTGGATCCATGGCGAGTTTGTCCACTATTGCAGTGGCTAATGTTGGGGGAGAGTTCAACATTCTCCTGTCAATTCCTGGGGAATGCTGGGAATTTGCAAGTGAGGTCATGGAGTTAGGGAGGTTAAGATTGACAGTGATACTAAACTGGCTCTGCAATGCAGGAGGGGAAGGAGATGTGGATCTCAGGAGGGATTCCTATTATGAGACTTTTGGCCTGAAAATATCCCTGTCCAAATCGCCACTCTTTGCGTTTCCACTTTTGCTTTTTCCATGAGCCAGAAATGTTTTCAGTAGTTTATTTTCTTCTCTTTTTTTCCTAAAGGAATGGTGATGTAAATGTAATATAATGCTTAGGAATAGAATATACATGGGGGCTGCAAGTGAGACCTCGCAAAGAATTGAGGTGTGTAGCTAACATCTCTGGATCTGTAGTTATGCTCAGAGGACTTTCTGAAAGCTGTCTGAAAACTGTTCTGTCTTCTCAGTCTTCTCACTTAACCATTCATTGACCAAGTGATTCTTTGTTTTGGGGTACTTTGTGGGACATTTATTAAGTGCTGGAATTTCCACTTCAGTAATTATTTCTGCTGCTGCAGTTTCGGTTTCTGGTTCTACAGCAAGTACAGTGTTTTCAATATCGCTATGTTGTGATGTAACTTCAATGTCAGGAGAAGATGGCTGTATGTCTGAACACATGCTGACAGTCCTGTGTCTAACAGTGCTGTCCAATGTCCCAATTAACCCATTCTACATCCCCTACCCTGAAAATGACCTTGATGTCACCAACTCAACAATTGGCTTGGCTGGCTTCCATCATATGTGAAAATAACCTCCTGTTACTCCTTTTTGCTTTTTCTACACATTCTTACTACTTCCCCATGGTTAACCACCCTCCTCCCTTCCCTCCTTGGAACCCTGATCGGGCTCCTCTTATTATTTTCCTTCAGTCCTTGGCCCTTTAATTGACTTGTGGCACTTGTCAAGCAACAAGTGGACTCTGCCACTAAGCCTGTCCTGGTCCAATACTAACCCACTTCCCCATGCCAGCTTCAGAGGTGCACACCTGGATGGTACTGCAAAGAGACCTTGTCTTCTGAGGAATATGCCTGTGCGCAATGGGGTCGATGTCTTAAAGCTTCCCCACTCCCCACAAAAGGCATCTGGACGGTCCTGCCTTTCAGATGGCTCCAAGAAGCCATCCCCGAGGTCAGAGAAAAATGTCCTTTATAAAATCACTATAGATTCTCCAAATGGAGGCCAGGCCTATATGCCCCTCTGCTGAAAAATTTGGCCACTTCTTTTTGTACAAGGAAGGGGGAATATTTTGGGAGCTGAATCTCAGGGCTTGGCATGAGATCCTAGGCCATGCTTGGCAGGCCACATAGTCAAACTTTACATAGCAGCTCCTTAGAACCTCAGCTCAAGAAAAGAAACAACTTGACCCAGTCCTCCACCCACAGGCTCAGTCACCTAGGCAACCCTTCCTAGACCTCTTACTCATGAACTCTTTATCCTGATAAACATCCTCTTTGTGGCTTCCTAATATCCTTCCTACACTAACACCTGGCTCACAAACAACCTATTCTACCCCTCCCCATATTCTGCTCTTCTTACTATATAAGCTAACATGAGAAAAAGTAAAGTTTGCCACTTGATCAGAATCCTGTCTTATAGTCGATCTTTCTGCATCTCTTGTCCCCATTCCCTATCCCTGACTCTCTTGCTCCAGGTTGATTTCCTGCTGGTCGGGAAACATGTCCACACGAGTTGTCACCTCAAGTCTAAAAACAGCAGTCACCACAATTCCAACACCAGCAGCCTCCTCATTTCCAACAGCAGCAGGCACCTCAAGTGCCTCATAAGTTGTCACCACAACTACATCATCAGCTGTCACCACAAGTCCACCATCAGCTGTCACCTTAATTGCAACCCAAGCAATCAACTCAAGTCCACCAGCAGCATTCCCACAAGTCCATCATCAGCCGTCAACTCGAGGTCATCATCATCTGTCACTTTAAGTCCAATATCAATTTTACCTCAAGTTCATCATCAGCTGTCAACTCTTCTACTTCTTCCTTTACCTGAAGTCCAACACCAGCAGTTACCTCAAGAGCAACTTGATTAACCTCATGTCCAACATCAGCTGTCACCTCAAGTCCAACATCAGCTTTCAACTCCAGGTCATCATCAGCTGTCACCTCATTTGCTACCTCACTTACCTGAAGTCCAACACCAGCAATTTACTCAGGTCCTATTTAAGTCCCCTCAAGTCCAACACCAGCTGTCACTTTAATTCCAACACCAGCAGTCACCTCATGTCCAACACAAAGCATCACATCAAGAACAACACCAGCTGTCACCTCAAGGACACTATCAGTTGTCACCTCAAGTCAAACATCAGCTTTCACCGAAAGGTCATCATCAGCTGTCTCCTCTTTTACTACTCTATTTACCTGAAGTCCAACACCAGCAGTTACCTCAAGACACACTTGAGTCAACTCATGACCAACAGCACCTGTCACCTCAAGTCTAAATACAGCAGTTACCCCATGTCGAAACCAGCAGTCTCCTCAAGTCCAACAGCAGTAGTCCCCTGAAATCCATCATCAGCTGTCACCTTAATTGCAAAACCAGCAGTCAACACAACTCTAACACCAACAGTCACCTCAAGTACAACACCAGCAGTAACCTCAAGGCCTTCATCAGCTGTCACCTCAAGTATAACATCAGCTTCCACTACAAGGTCATCCTCAGCTGTCACCTCTTCTACTACTTCATTTACCTGATGTCCAACACCAGAAGTTACCTCAATACACACTTGAGTCTCCTCAAGTCCAACACCAGCTGTCAACTCAATTCCAACACCAGCAGTCACCTCAAGTCCAACACCAGCAGTCACTTCAATTCCAACCCCAGCAATCACCTGAAATCCATCACAAGCACTCACCTCAATTCCATCACCAGCAGTCTCCTCAATTCCATCATCAGCAGTCTCCTCAATTCCATAACCAGCAGTCTCCTCAATTCCATCATCAGCTGTCTCCTCCTCAAGTCCCTCTTCAGTAGTCACCTCAAGTCCATCATCAGCTGTTAACTCAAGTTCATTTTCAGTTGTCACCTCAAGTCCATCATCAGCTGTCACCTCAAGCCCAGAACCAGCAGTTACCTCAAGTTCAATGCCGGTGGTCAATTCATGGTGGAATCAATGCCAGTACTTCCCAGATAAGGAGAATACACCACCAGAAGGCACTACCAGCATCTTGCCTGAAGTCCATATTTATACCAAGAAGTTGATGACCTCATTCTAACTCTGCCTGCACCCTGACCTTAAGGACTCCAAGTATCCCCTGCAGGGCCATAAGGTGGTCCATTTTGGTTTTTGCCAGGGCTCTGCTCTATACTGACTCTGGCCCATCTTGAGGTCTGGCAAACACCTCTAATACTTCCTGTTAAATAAACTCGAAACATGGAGTACCCATAGTTGACATGATTTGCAGTGTTTTTTTGTTTTTTGAGACTGGATCTTCCTATACAGTCTTATTGGCCTGATCCTATGTACAGCAAAGATGACCTGGAATTCATGGCTGCCCTGCTACTTCCTTCTCCCACAGGCTGGGATACATCCTTTTAGAACTTATTTATTTTATTATTGAATTGAAACTAGGCTTCCTATGTGTATCCTAGGATGAATTCCTCTGAGTATAAGAGCCTCCTAGAACCATGGAATGAGTAGAATCATCTAATTTGACTTGGAACCTGAGAAGTCAGCCACTCTAACCTGTGCCTCCTTGCCAGCTGTATGTAATTTTGCCCCAGCTGCTCCTACTTGATCTTAGGTCAAAGGAGTTCCCAGAGAATTGAGAGCATTCCATTACAAAGATATGAGGCTGTCTTCTTTGGTGTTAAATTTAGACTTTCTGGTATGTCTGTGTGGTGGTTTGATCAGAAATGGCCTCCAGTGCCTCATATTTGACTGTTTGGTCATTACATAGGCACTACTAGGACATGTGGCCTTTTCAGCATAGGTGTGGGCTTTGTTGCACAAACTGTGTTACAAGATTTGTCATAAGGGGAGGGCCTATACCCTGCCCCAAATTACATGACAGATTTTGATGGGAGGGAGAATGAAATTAGATGGTTTGTAATTTAAATAAAAGGTATTAAACCATTTCTATTTAAATTAAATGTATAAAATTGTTCCCAGATAGATGGAGGTGTCAGAGCTGGAGGGACTGTTCTATCTGACACATTTGATCTCTGATCATCCAATAGGGAAGCTGCTAATATGAGTGACATTCAATCTAAGCTAATTCATGAGACTAACAGATGTCTTTCATTGGTTTAAATATAATTTGCCCAAACTAGAAATCTGCAAAGGTATGTTGAGGCAGGTTTTGTTTTGTCTTTCAAAAACATAATATTCTCCAATGAAGAAATGTAAAGATCACTGGTGTCCTGGGGTTCTAAGACTGTGTCTGCTAGTGAAGAGTATGTGTGTCCCTGGGTTCTCCTTTTTGGGACAGTTTTGGGTATATTATCTGTACTGATTAAGCTATTTTTACAGGTCTATAAGACATTTATTTACTATGCCCATTAAAATCAGGGTTCTGATTCACATATATGTTTGACCACCAATATCAAAAATATAGTAGAATGCTTTAGAATTAATGATGATATGGCTTATCTTTAGGCACATGAAAAAGCAGGAAAAATAATAGTTTACCATGTGCAAGTCATTGGAAGCAAAGTTGTTAAAACAGGCTTCTCAAAAATTATAAATGGTGTTAAAAAATTTCCTCACTAGCCTCTCTGTCAAATCCGATGATAATAAACAATGTGTTAGTTATTCCCAAATTGTGTGAAATGAAAGCTGAATATTTCAAGTAATTTATCCTGGGTCCTTAGTTGTGCCCCAGCAAAAATTTCATAGACTAATAAATTCTGATGTGAAAACAAACTTAAAATTTAGTATTTCACAGTGGGATGGGTTCATTCTTTCCTCACACAAAAGGACATATCATACTTCCTTTTGAACCTTAATGCATAGAACCTGTGCTAGTCTAAATGTAATTGCCCCCATGAGCTCACAGGGAATGGCACTGTTACGAGGTTGGTTTGTTGCTGTAAGTATGGACTTGTTGAAGCAAGAATGTCACTGGGGGTGTGCATAATGAAATCTTATATATGCTGAAGCCATGAACAGTGTCCCAGACCACTTCCAATTGCCAGTGGTCAAGATGGCAAATGCCCAGGTCCATCTATAGCACCATTTCTGCCTGTGTTCTACCATGTTGCAACATGAAGATACTTAATAAAACCTCTAAAAATGTAAGCCACCCAATTAAATGTTTTTCTTTTAAAAAATTAGCCATAGCCAGAGTGTAGTGGTGCATGCCTTTAATCTAAGCACCCAGGATGCAGAGGCAGGTGGATCTCTGTGTGTTTGAGATCAGTCTGGTCTACAAGAGCTAGTTCCAGGACAGCCTACAAAGCCCCAGAGAAAACCCGTCTCAAAAAATAAAATAAAATAAATTATTAGCGATGTGCATGTTGTCTCTTCACAGCTATAGAAACAAAAACTTTGTCAATAATGATTCTCGACCCTTTAAAGCGAAAATTTGAGAAACCATGACAAATTTCCATTATGCATAGGCTTGTGAAATTGCTCATCATCTGTTATTAATAGAAAACCTAGTAATCAATTAGGGCAATTCTTTATTATGTAACATACAATACTAGCTATTTAACTCATTAACACCCCCAACACCCCAGAGCCTAGAGCCCATCTGCTTGCCCTTCTGGGCTCCCTCCCTGCTTGCCTCCAGGCTTGCCCCAGTGCCCGCCCACTGCTGCAGCCACAGAGGCTGCACCCAAATCATCCAATCATCTGTTAATTAATTAATTCATTCATTCATTCGTTCCTTCGATTTCTTATTCATGGACTCCCAGGCAGGAGCGAGCATGCAGGTGCGGGCGAGCTTGTGAATGAACACCCCCATCCATCACCATTCTTACCCCACCATGCTCGCCAACCTGCCCTTTGTAAACTACATCACTGACTTGACTGCTGACACCTGGCTGCTGCCTGCATTCAATTCACTGGATGGCTCAGCTCTCTGAGTCACTGATTCACTGACTCACTTGCTCATTCACTTGCAAATCCAGCCAGGTGAGCCAGCAGTTCTTAGAGAAGTTTTCCTGCTCCCTGCAGAGAGCTCGCCCCAGACTACATTTCCCAGTGTGCCCTGCGCTCCCAAGCAACCACTCTTCTGCCCGCCCGCGTCTGGACTTCCTTCCCGGGATTTTAGAAGACTAACGACACAGGTAGGATGTTGTGATTTTTTGAGGTGGTAAAAGACACGGGAGGGAGGGGATGGAGGGCAGGGGATGAAGGGGGGCAGGGGAGGGAGGGGGCAGTGTAATGAGGAAAGGGAGGCTGTGGAGCGATCTGCTCCATCCCCGTGCTGTGTCTCCCACGTGAGCTTTTCCTAATTCATTTTGATTTGGTACCATTTGGTTTGCTGCATCGTCAGGGAGGTTCTTTGGTGTGTAGAAACTTTTGAATTATATCCTGGAGGACAAGGGGAAGTTCCTATGGAGACCAGGAAGGTTTCAGGGTCTGCAAATTAGCCTGGGGCCAGTGCTATTGAAATGAATATTGTTGCAGATCTAGAGAAAGGATTTTTTCTTGTGTGGGAGGCATGGCCAGGAACCACAATACTGTGTCTTTAAGCACACTCTAACCCTATGGGAGGCGCTCTTGTCACTCAAGCCTCACTATCCAATCAGGCCCTCCAGGAGACGTGCCAGTCAGAAGAGGTTCAGGGCTCTTCTGCTCACCAGGCTTGACTTTGAAGAGGAGACAGTGGTTTTGTTTGCTGTGGTGAAGTTGCTGCTACAGGGAGCTGAGCTGAGAGCTTCAGTGATCTGGGAAACAACAAAATGGTGAGTTAGAGGATGCTCTCTGCAGATGGGGAGGAGAAGATTGTGAGGTGAGGCAGACAGTGTGGTGAGTCCTCCCTGTATCTGTGGGGAGGGTGTGTTCAGATTCCCTGTCTTGGGAAATCCCATAGGGTCTATGTAAATTATTCGACATAGGGGGATGTCTTTCACTAACTTTGCTCTATGGGCTTAATTTGATCAGAGTATTGTGAGCAGGAAGCTGGGTATAGGAGCAGGTTTCTAGTCAACTTAAAGATTCCTTTTTTTTATTTTCTCTTTTTGGATTTTTGAAGACAGGGTTTCTGTGTGTAGCTTTGGAGCTCATCCTGGCATTCACTCTGTTGACCAGCCAGGCCTTGAACTCACAGAAATCCACCTGTCCCTGCCTCCCAAGTGCAGGGATTAATGGCGTTTGTCACCAACACCTGGCACAATGCAAAATTCTTGTAGAATATATGGAAAGCAGCTTGCTTATCTCCAAGATGCCTAATTTTTCCAGTATTTTCTTGACATTCAACACTCTGCATTTAACATTTACATGTAATCTCCATTCATCGTTAATTTTGTGCAGATTGTCCATCAGCATCTCAAGTGTTGGGTAGGAGTATTCTATTATGCCATAATGTAGGAGAGTTGATATAAAGGATTTACCAATGCTTAGGAAATAGAATGTCTCCCAAAACAGAATTGAGATGTGGGAGTTCTGCCTCAGAAACACCCAAAGATAAGTACATTCTAACCAACCTTGTTTGAATGCTAGGATACACATTTGTTTATCAGGATTGTCCAGACATTTGGCTCCAAAGGATTACAAAGTATCTACCCCTGATTTACCACAAGCCACCAGGCCCATCACCATATGGAAGAACAGGTCTCTAACAAGCAGGACAAGGAGGCATTACAGGGTCACAAAAAAACTTAAATCCCTGTGTCATAAAATTCTAGTTTTTTTTCATGAGAATAAATACAGTTTTGTCAGGTGGGTAATATGACACCAGGTAAGAGTTATTTGTAAATAAAACACAGATGTGTTAAGAGCTCACCTCATCAAGCAAGTCTTTCATTTAAGCCCTTAGCCTGAGAGGACTCAGTAACAGCTTGGGGTTTGTGCTTAAGAGCTTTCATTGGGGCCTGATGTTTTGTTAATCAACAGAACTCCTTTCTAAAATCTGCAATATTTTTGATATAGCTTTTAATGATCTGGTTCCAGGAATGATCTGGAAGTGTCTCTTCAAATCCTGAGAACCAAACTCTTCCTAGCATATGGAGCTATTGTTTTCTGTCCTAAGGCCACTGTGTCTTAAGTCAGTAATGTGCTTGAGATACTTTGTTTCTGTTGTGTGGAAATGTTTGACTAATCTCTACCAGAATTTCTCCAATTATATGATATTTTGATGGCTTCATATGATTCCCCCATATACTTCCAACCTCTCACTCAATTTATGTGGTGCACAGGATGCTATTCTTGTCAAGAAGCTTAGTTAGTCTGGGGCATATCATCTGCAATACCTCACAAACCTAGCATTTATCTTTGCTACCTTCTACTTGTACTATCTTTCATATCCCCATGACCTTCACCTCAGGACATTGTCCCTGAAGAATGACCCGTTGTTTCAGGTCAATGCTGTACTTAAGAATTTACTTAAGGAATATCCTTGCCATGTGATTGTATTTTTACTTAACTACTAGTATCCACTTCTAAGGACCAGAATCTTTCTGACTTATGGTGTTCATCTTTATAGGAAAGGTATGAGAAACTTTTCTTCTGATCTAATACTAGTCTCTAGTCTCTGGACACACGGTCATAAAATGTTTTTCACATTTTCAAAATAATTTTTGACATTTTAAATGCATCATGTTCACCTTGCCTTTTCTGCCTCCAAGCACTATCAATAATACTCCATTGTTTTCTATTCTATAGCCTGTTTTTCTTTAACTCTGTTACACAGAAACAACTGTTACTGTGTGGATGTAACCTGTGTTTGCTATAAGGGTTTCCCAGCTCTGAGGCTATGGGTCTCTTGCACAGGACATGAAGTGTGTAATGGAATGTGCACACAAAGGACCCTGTGGATTGGATGAGGAACAGGTGTACTATATGAGAGAGGAGGAGTTGCTGCCAAAATACAAACTTTTTAGACTAGGACTCTGTGTACTCTGGTCTAAGGGTAGAGCTGGAAGGACTGTACTGTGTGAATCATTTAATCTCTGATCACCCAGTAGGGAAGCTGCTAATATGAGTCCTTCCAGATTCACCTTAGCCAATGTGGGTTTTCTTGGGGTGGCAGGTGTTAGCAGTCAGGTTACTAGAGTCAGGTAATTTGTGGGTTCTTGCCATGGTTTCTTCTGCCTTTGCTGAAATGAATTGTAAGTAAGAACATACCATAGTGAATGTATGGTGTCCTTAGGAGGTCTGGTGAGCTATCATTTCATTTCTTTACTTAGTTATTTATTGGCTGCTTGTTTTTCCAGGCAGGGTTTCACTGTTTAACAGTCATGTCTAGTGGGACTCACCCTCTAGATCAATCTGGTTTTAAACTCACAGAGATCTTACTGCATCTTGGCCTCCCTGGTGCTATTATTAAAGGCATGTACCACCATGCCACCACCCATTAAGCTTTCAATTCTGTTGGAAATTGAACAGAACATGAGCCAGTGTTTAGTTCTGTTGGTACATATGTTGAGCTGGGCAATGGCCTTTGTCCTCCATGCCTCCCAGTATGGAATTCATGTGTAATAGGAAACTCTGCATCCCTAGCATGGAGGGGTATAATTCTTGCAGTATCACTGTCCAGGGTTCACATATGGTCAGTGCTTTTGTTAGCATTAGAAAGACAGTTATGAAAAGTGAAGGTCTGCTCTCTGGAAATTCTGAATATTGTATTCCTTTTCAGCATTGTATTGAAAATAGTGCGAATAGTTTAGGAACTTGTAGAAAACTGGTGATGTGGATCGTCTTTCATGTATACATGATGAGAATGCTTGTAAATTATTGGTGCAGCTAACCACAATGATGTCATTCAATGAAGTTTACTTCCAGGGGAAAAAAGGAGTTCCTGATGTGCAGAGATTTCTCAAGTGTGCATGGTGCTGTGCAGGTAGATTGGGCAGATTCCATGGTATATTCCAAAGGCCATGGAAATTGGGAGCATTTTTTCCCGTGTTTGATTTAAATTAGAAACTAGCTTGTTTTACATGCCAATCACAATTTCCTCCTCCCTCTTTCCCTGCCCCTCACTGACCCCCTATTCCTTCCACTTTCTGCTCCCCAGGGAGTGTGAGACTTCCTTGATTAATTCTCTAAGTCTGCCATATCACTTAGAGCATGGCCTAGAACCAGCCCAGAGTTTCTAAGATGATAGAGTGTTGCTTTATGTGGAATGGACTGCCAAAATCCATTTGTATACTAGGGATAAATTCTAATCCACTACAACAGGCCCCATAGATTGCCCAGGCCTCCTAAGTTACCCCCATGTTCAGGGGGCCTGCATCAGTTCTATGCTGATTTCCCAGCTATCTGTCTCTGGTCCATGAGCTCCCCCTAGTTCAGGTCAGCTGTTTCTGTGGATTTGTCCAGTCTTGTAAGACCCCTTTGGTCATCATTCCTCCATATCTGGAACTAGATTCCAGGAGTGTGGCTCAGTGTTTATCTCTAGGTGTCTGCTTCCATCAGCTATTGGATGAAGGATTTAGGATTGCAAATAATGTAGTCATCGATCACATTATCAGAGAAGGGCATTTAAGGTAAACTCTTGTCTGTTGCTTATATTGTTAGTTGGTGTCGTCTTTAGATCACCTAGTGCCAGTTTCTCTTTACACCTATAATTGCTGTGTCTGTTATGGTTTCTCTTTTCTTCCTCTCCTCTATTCTTGCCCCTGACTCCTTTCTGCTTCCTGAATTACTCCTCTCCCCTCCTCCTTTTCTCATTTTCCTAACTCCCTCTCTCCTCCCCCCATTCTCCCAATTAGCTCAGGAGTCCTTGTCCCTTTCCCCTTCTCTGGGGGACCATGTATATCTCTCTTAGAATTCTCCCTGTTTTTGCAATTCTCTGCCTGTGTGGATTGTAAGTTGGTAATCTTTGTTACATGTCTAAAATCCATACACAAGTGAATACATACCTTGTTTTCTTATTTTAAACTGGGTTGCCTCACTCAGAATACTTTCTTCTACTTCCATCCATTTCACTGTTAATTTTAAGATTCGATTATTTTTTCTGTTGAGTAGTACTCCATTGGGTAAATGTATCATATTCAGTTTATCCATTATTCAGTTTAGGGTCATTTAGGTTCCTTCTACTTTCTGGCTATTACAAATAATCTTGGTATGTACATAGTAGAACAGTTCTCCTTTTTGTATGACTGTGTTTGTTTTGGCTGTATGACTACATGTGGAAATGCTTGTTCTTGTGGGACTCTGATTTCCATTTTCCCGAGGAACCACTGTACTTATTTCCAAAGTAGCTGTAGTACTTTGCACTTCCACCAGCACTGGAGGAGTGTTCACCTTTTTCCACATCATCTCCATCATAAACTGCCATTGCTGTTTTTGATTTTAGCCATTCTGACAAAAACAATATGGTATTTCAGCATTTTTTGATTTGCATTTTCCTCCTGTGTAAGGCTATTGAGCACTTTCTTAATTTTTCTGCCATTTTAGATTTCTCCATTGAGTATTCCTTATTTAATTCTGTAACAAACTTTTTAATTGGATTTTTTGACATTTTGTGACGAACTTCTTGAATTATTTCTATATTTTGGAAATCAGCCCTCTGGGAAACATGCAGTCAGTAAATATCATTTCCCATTCTGTGTGCTGCCATTTTCCCTTGCTGACTCTGTCTTTTGCCTTACGGAAGCTTCCAGTTTCAGGAGGTCATATTAATTATTTGTCAATCTCAGTGTCTGTGCTGCTGGTGTTATGTTCAGGAAGCAGTCTAATACTGTACAAATTTTTCAAGGCTACTTCCCACTTCCCCTTCTAATAAGTTCAGTATGGCTAGATTTATGTTGAGGTCTTTGATCCCTTTGTAGTTACGTTGTGTACATAGCAATAGACAGGGACATAGTTAGAGTCTTATACACATCAGCATCCAGTTATGCCAACAAAATTTGATGAAGATGCTTTATTTTTTCCATTGCATAACTTTAGCTTCATTGTCCAAAATCATGTGCTCATAGGTATGTGTGTGAATATCATGGTTTTCAATTCAATTACATTGGTATAGCTGTCTTTAAATTCTTTTTCTGTTTCTTTCTTTTTTTGTATTGGTTTTTCAAGACAGGTATTCTCTGTTGCATTGGAGGCTGTCCTGGAACTAGCTCTTCTAGAACCGACGGGTCTCAAATTTACAGAAATCCACCTGCCCTGCCTCCTGAGTGCTGGGATCAAACACATACACCACCACCACCGAGCAAAACTTCATATATTTCATTAATTTTTTCCAAGATAGGGTTTCTGTGTGTAGCTTTGGAGCATATTCTGGCACCCCATTCTGTAGACAAGACTGGCCTCAAACTCCCAGAGATCTGCCTGCCTCTGACTCCTGAATTCTGGGATTAAAGGAGTGGGCCACCAATGGCTGGCTATAAATTATTTTTATGTTATTTTTTGATTGAGAATCAGTGGCACTGT
The DNA here is from genome assembly GCF_003668045.3 of Cricetulus griseus. Classification (NCBI taxonomy): domain Eukaryota; kingdom Metazoa; phylum Chordata; class Mammalia; order Rodentia; family Cricetidae; genus Cricetulus; species Cricetulus griseus. Next base: position 22,494 of record NW_023276888.1, read on the forward strand.
ATTTACCTGAATCAAAGGGATTTACAAAGAGCTGCTGGTCCATAGCAAGAGATCACTTCCACTGTGGAGAAAATTTTAGAGCACGGTGCTTATGGTTTTGGAAGAAATATCAGTAGCTTGAGGGTAGAACAAAAGTTCAATGGTCTCATTGAGGCAATTTTGTGAAAGTTGGAAAGTCTGTGTTTATTTAATTTTTATATGAATAGAATTATAGGGAGCTGGGTAACATTGGTCATGATCACCCTTTTCCTATGTTTTCTTTGGTCTTTTGATTAAAGTTGACTGTTTCTGCTGCCTTATTTCTTGGCTTTTTCTCACTAACCCTTTCATTCTTTCAAAAATATTTTACATATTTTTGATTGTTGTATCTTTGTGACCTGTATAGACCTCATATTATATGAATCTGTGTACTGATTTTCTGTAATCTAAAATGCTAACCTTGTTATATTCATTTCCTTAAAAATGTTGGAACTTCACCAATTTGTCCTGATAAATTTTCTTATGTTATCAGTTCCTGAATGTGTTATTTTGGGGGGAAATTACTGTGGATAGGGTATTATTTTTTTCTTCTTTATCTTAGATGCTTGCATCTTCCCATTTCCTTGCATACTGTTTTTTCCAGTTGTTATTGTCTTAGTATTTGAGTCTTTGCTGCTTAGGTGATGTATGTGATTGATACATTGGCTTTTGATTTTAAGACCTACTCATATATTATTGTCTCTGTCTCCTAATTCCCCTCAGATATTAACATGACAACTCCTAGTGTCATCTGAATAAACATCAGTTGAGTTCAGTTAGCACTCAGTTACATCAGAATGTCTGATTTCTGCCTGAAAATGATTTGTTGATTTATGGTTGATGTGGGAAGAAGACTTCCACTAATTTGGCAATGTCTCTGAGCAAGTGGCCCTAGGCTGCATAAGAGACCTAGCTAAATACAAGACAGTGACAAACCAAAAGAAAAAAATCAATAAACAATGATTCCTTATGTTTTTCCTTCAGTGTCTAACTTGTGTTTCTCTCCTGAGGTCCCCAAAAATATAGACACTGGCCTAGGGGTAACAACAAAATTATTTCATTACTGGAATAGCTTTTACTTAGATAATTTCATTACAGCAACAGTGAAGGATGTTGGAATACAAAATGTTACTTCTAATTTGCTCTAATGGATATGGGATTATTGATTTTTGGAAGAAGTTGACAGTATCAAGACTTTAGATGGTAAAAGCCAGGAATGGTCTACATAGTCCTTAATAGGCTATTGTTTTAGGACATGAAAGATGGGAATATCAGAATAATGGCAGACCCTGGTGGTAAGTGTCAGAATTTTAGTGGGTAAAAGTCTCTGCAGGGCACCATGCAGTTGGCCTGACTTACCTGCCTTGAGAGACATGAGCCATAGGATATTCAGGCTAAAGCCCATGGCTCCTGTGACACAATGTACCTTCCACTTCCTGATTAACTGATGCACTCAATAAGGCAGTGGTGCATTAAGGCTAATCTGTATTTCTCTATATGATTTCTTATTAATGAATGAAATATGTAAGCATAAGAAAAAATGTTCTTAGAGATTAATCTTGTTTACCCTGTATGACTTGCAATTTTCATATTATCCTGGCAAGTACAACTATATTGATCCTGGAAATTGCCACTAACTTATGTTTCTGATGAAGATATATAACATCTGTTTTCTCTCAATAAAACAGCCATATGCTTGTCTTGCTGTGGCCCTCTAGGCTAAGCCTGTCTTCATTAATTTGTGACTGAATTGGGTTACCTTGGCCTGGTAAGTAAGTACAGGTCCTTAGAAGATTTCATTAATAATTTAGCTAGAGTTCATCTGTGTGATATTTTGGCCCTGAACTTGTCTTAATCTCTACAGGTCACAAGAAAATGAATAAGGCTGAGTTTAAGAGTAATGGGCTGATGTCTTAGACCAAATATTGTTTCTGTTGATGGTTATTACTGTTTACTCCTTCAGACTCCTTCAGGTCTACAGTGAAAAGGACACAAGGAGGAAGTCATGAAAGTCTCTGTTTTCTTAAGAAAAAGAGCATTAGTATTTTCTTATGGCAATCCATTTATGGGAAAGAGACAATAATTTTCAAGGTTTTTAACAACATTAAAGAAAGGGCCCTGCTCTTCATTTAAAGCCTAGGAAGGTAGCTCAAGTTTATGACTCTGTCCAGCAATGTCGTTATCTAACTGAAGGAATAGGCAAGGTAATTCCTTGTCTCAGGAGCAACAGTATTCAAAAACTGGCAAATGTTATCCAAGCTCTGTAGGG
>NW_023276888.1:25280-50734 GCF_003668045.3 Cricetulus griseus
AGTTGCTGCTACAGGGAGCTGAGCTGAGAGCTTCAGTGATCTGGGAAACAACAAAATGGTGAGTTAGAGGATGCTCTCTGCAGATGGGGAGGAGAAGATTGTGAGGTGAGGCAGACAGTGTGGTGAGTCCTCCCTGTATCTGTGGGGAGGGTGTGTTCAGATTCCCTGTCTTGGGAAATCCCATAGGGTCTATGTAAATTATTCGACATAGGGGGATGTCTTTCACTAACTTTGCTCTATGGGCTTAATTTGATCAGAGTATTGTGAGCAGGAAGCTGGGTATAGGAGCAGGTTTCTAGTCAACTTAAAGATTCCTTTTTTTTTTCTTTTCTCTTTTTGGATTTATGAAGACAGAGTTTCTGTGTGTAGCTTTGGAGCTCATCCTAGCACTCACTCTGTTGACCAGCCAGGCCTTGAACTCACAGAGATCCACCTGTCCCTGCCTCCCAAGTGCTGGGATTAATGGTGTTTGTCACCAACACCTGGCACAATGCAAAATTCTTGTAGAATATATGGAAAGCAGCTTGATTATCTCCAAGATGCCTAATTTTTCCAGTATTTTCTTGACATTCAACACTCTGCATTTAATATTTACATGTAATCTCCATTCATCGTTAATTTTGTGCAGATTGTCCTTCAGCATCTCAAGTGTTGGGTAGGAGTATTCTATTATGCCATAATGTAGGAGAGTTGATATAAAGGATTTACCAATGCTTAGGAAATAGAATGTCTCCCAAAACAGAATTGAGATGTGGGAGTTCTGCCTCAGAAACACCCAAAGATAAGTACATTCTAACCAACCTTGTTTGAATGCTAGGATACACATTTGTTTATCAGGATTGTCCAGACATTTGGCTCCAAAGGATTACAAAGTATCTACCCCTGATTTACCACAAGCCACCAGGCCCATCAACATATGGAAGAACAGGTCTCTAACAAGCAGGACAAGGAGGCATTACAGGGTCACAAAAAAAATTAAATCCCTGTGTCATAAAATTCTAGTTTTTTTTCATGAGAATAAATACAGTTTTGTCAGGTTGGTAATATGACACCAGGTAAGAGTTATTTGTAAATAAAACACAGATGTGTTAAGAGCTCACCTCATCAAGCAAGTCTTTCATTTAAGCCCTTAGCCTGAGAGGACTCAGTAACAGCTTGGGGTTTGTGCTTAAGAGCTTTCATTGGGGCCTGATGTTTTGTTAATCAACAGAACTCCTTTCTAAAACCTGCAATATTTTTGATATAGCTTTAAATGATCTGGTTCCAGGAATGATCTGGAAGTGTCTCTTCAAATCCTGAGAACCAAACTCTTCCTAGCATATGGAGCTATTGTTTTCTGTCCTAAGACCACTGTGTCTTAAGTCAGTAATGTTCTTGAGATACTTTGTTTCTGTTGTGTGGAAATGTTTGAGTAATCTCTCTACCAGAATTTCTCCAATTATATGATATTTTGATGGCTTCATATGATTCCCCCATATACTTCCAAACTCTCACTCAATTTATGTGGTGTACAGGATGCTATTCTTGTCTAGAAGCTTAGTTAGTCTGGGGCATATCATCTGCATTACCTCATAAACCTAGCATTTATCTTTGCTAACTTCTACTTGTGCTATCTTTCATATCCCCATGACCTTCCCCTCAGGACACTGTCCCTGAAGAATAACCTGTTGTTTCAGGTCAATGCTGTACTTAATAATATACTTAAGGAATATCCAGGCTGTGCTGTGTGATTGTATTTTACTTATCTACTAGTATCCTCTTCTAAAGACTGGAATCCTTCTGATTTATGGTGTTCATCTTTATAGGAAGGGTATGAGAAACTTTTCATCTGCACTAATACTAGTCTCTAGTCTCTGGAACACACGGTCACAAAATGTTTTTCGCATTTTCAAAATAGTTTTTGACATTTTAAATGCATCATGTTCACCTTGCCTTTTCTGCCTCCAAGCACTATCAATAATACTCCATTGTTTTCTATTCTGTGGCCAGTTTTTCTGTAACTCAGTTACACAGAAACAACAGTTACTGTGTGGATGTAACCTGTGTTTGCTCTCAGGGTTTCCCAGCTCTGAGGCAATGGGTTTCCTGCAGAGGTCATTGAGTGTGTAATGGAATGTGCACACAAAGGACCCTGTGCTTTGGATGAGGAACAGGGTGTACTATATGAGAGAGGAGGAGTTGCTACCAAAATACAAACTTTTTAGACATGGGCTCTGTATACTCTGGTCTAAGGGCAGATCTGGAAGGACTGTACTGGGTGAATCATTTGATCTCTGATCACCCAGTAGGAAGCTGATATTATGAGTTCTACCAGGTTGACCTTAGCCAATGTGGGTTTTCTTGGGGGGCAGGTGTTAGCAGTCAGGTTACTAGTGTCAGGTAATTTGTGGGTTCTTGCCATGGTTTCTTTTGCCTTTGCTAAAATGAGTTGTAAGTAAGACCATACCTGAGTGAATGTATGGTGTTCGTAGGAGGTCTGGTGAGGTATCATTTCATTTCTTTACTTAGTTATTTATTTTCTGCTTGTTTTTCCAGACAGGGTTTCACTGTTTAACAGTCATGTCTAGTGGGACTTACCCTCTAGAGCAATCTGGTTTTGAACTCAAGAGATCTTACTGCATCAGTCTCACTTGTGCAGTTATTAAAGGCATGTACCACCACGCCACCACCCAGTAAGCTTTCAATTCTGTTGGAAGTTGAGCAGAACATGAGCCAGTGTTTAGTTCTGTTGGTACATATGTTGACCTGGGCAATGGCTATTGTCCTCCATGCCTCCCAGTATGGATTTCCTGGGTAACAGGAAACTCTGCATCCCTAGCATGGAGGGGTAAAATTCTTGCAGTATCACTGTCCAGGGTTCACATATGGTCAGTGCTTTTGGTAGCATTAGAAAGACAGTTACAAAAAGTGAAAGTCTTCTTTCTGGAAATTCTGAATATTGCATTCCTTTTCAGCATTGTATTGAAAATATTGCGAATAGTTTAGGAACTTGTAGAAAACTGGTGATGTGGATTGTCTTTCATGTATACATGATGAGAATGCTTGTAAATTGCTGGTGCAGCTAACCACAATGATGTCATTCAATGAAGTTTACTTCCAGGGGAAAAAAAGGAGTTTCTGATGTGCAGAGATTCCTCAAGTGTGCCTGTTACTGTGCAGGTAGATTGGGCAGATTCCATGGTATATTCCAAAGGCCATGGAAATTGGGAGCATTTTTTCCTGTTTTTGATTTAAATTAGAAACTAGCTTGTTTTACATGCCAATCACAATTTCCTCCTCTCTCTTTCCCTGCCCCTCACTTACCCCCTATTCTATCCCCTTTCTGCTCCCCAGTGAGTGTGAGACTTCCATGAGTAATTCTCTAAGTCTGCCATATCACTTAGAGCATGGCCTAGAACCAGCCCAGAGTCTCTTAGATGAGAGAGTGTTGCTTTATGTGGAATAGACTCCTAAAGTCCATTCATATAATAGGGATGAATTCTAATCCACTACAACAGGCCCCATAGAGTGCCCAGGCCTCCTAAGTTACCCCAATGTTCAGGGGGCCTGCATCAGTTCTATGCTGATTTCCCAGCTATCTGTCTCTGGTCGATGAGCTCCCCCTAGTTCAGGTCAGCTGTTTCTGTGGATTTGTCCAGTCTTGTAGAGACCCCTTTAGTCATCATTCCTCCATATCTGAAACTAGATTCCAGGAGTGTGGCTCAGTGTTTATCTCTAGGTGTCTGCTTCTGCTTCCATCAGCTACTGGATGAAGGATTTAGGATGGCAAATAATGTGGTCATTGATTGCATTATCAGAGATGAGCATTTAAGGAAACTCTTCACTGTTGCTTATATAGTTAGTTGGTCTCATTCTTTTAGATCACTGGACATTTCCCTAGTGCCAGTTTTCTCTTTAAACCTATATTTGCTGTGTCTATTATGGTTTCTCTTTTTTTGTTCTCCTCTATTCTTCCCCCAACTCCTTCTTTCTCCTTCCTCAATTCCTCCTCTCCCCTTCTCTCTCCCCTTCTCATTCTCCTAACTCCCTCTCTCCTCCCCCATGATCCAAATTAGCTCAGGAATTCTTGTCCCTTTTCCCTTCTCTGGGGGACAATGTATATCTATCTTAGAATTCTCCCTGTTTTCACGATTCTCTGGCAGTGTTGATTGTAAGTAGGTAATTCTTTGTTCTATGTCTAAAATACAAACACAAGTGAGTACATACCTTGTTTTTTTTTTTTACTTATTTTAAACTGGGTTACCTCACTCAGAATTCTTTCTTCTACTTCCATGGAATTCCCTGTTCATTTTAAGATTCCATTGTTTTTTTCTGCTGAGTAGTACTCCATTGGGTAAATGTAACATATTTTATGTAACATATTTTATGTATTCAGTTTAGGTTTAGGTTCATCTAGATTGCTTTCACTTTCAGACTACTACAAATAATGCTGGTATGTACATATTTGAACAGATCTTCTTTTTGTATGAATTTGCTTCTTTTGGCTATATGCCTACATGTGGAAATGTTTGATCTTATGGGACTCTGATTTCCATTTTCCTGAGGAACCAATGTATTTATTTCCGAAGTGGCTGTATAACTTTGCACTTCCACCAGCACTGGAGGAGTGTTCACCTTTTTCCACATTGTCTCCATCAGAAATTGTCTTTGGTGTTTTTGATTTTAGCCATTCTGACAAGAACAATATGGTATCTCAGCATTTTTTGATTTGCATTTTCCTGCTGTGTAAAGCTATTGAGCACTTTCGTAATTTTTTTCTTCAATTTTAGATTTCTCTATTGAGTATTCCTTAGTTAATTCTGTACTGAACTTTTAATTTTTGGTATTCTGGTCATGAAGTTCTTGAGTTATTTCTATATTTTGGAAATCAACCCTCTGGCAAATATGCTGTCAGTAAATTTCCCATTCTGTGTGCTGCCATTTTGCCTGATTGACTCTGTCTTTTGCCTTACAGAAACTTCCATTTTCAGGAGGTCATATTAATTATTTGTCAATCTCAGTGTCTGTGCTACTGGTTCAGGAAGCAGTCTACTACTGTACAGATTTTTCAAGACTACCTCCCACTTGCCCTTCTAATAAGTTCAGTATGGCTGGATTTATGTTGAGGTCTTTGATCCTTTTGTAGTTAAGTTGTGTACATAGCAATAGACATGGACCTATCTAGAGTCTTCGACACATCAGCACCCAGTTATTCCAATGCAATTTCATGAAGATGCTTTATTTTTCCCATTGTATAACTTTAGCTTCATTGTCCAAAATCATGTGTTCATAGGTATGTGTGTCAATATCATGGTTTTCAATTCAATTCCATTTGTCTAGCTGTCTTTTAAATTCTTTTACTTTTTCTTTCTTTTTTTGTATTGGTTTTTCAAGACAGGGATTCTCTGTTGCTTTGGAGGCTGTCCTGGAACTAGCTCTAGAACCACAGGTCTAAAACTTACAGAGATCCACCTGACCCTGCCTCCTGAGTGCTGGGATCAAGCATGTGCACCACCACCACCACGCAAAACTTCATATATTTCATTAATTTTTTCCAAGATAGGGTTTCTGTGTGCAGCTTTGGAGCATGTTCTGGCTCCCCACTCTGTAGACAAGACTGGCCTCAAACTCCCAGAGATCTGCCTGCCTCTGCCTCTTGAATTCTGGGATTAAAGGAGTGGGACACCAATGGCTGGCTATAAATTATTTTTATGTTAGTTTTTGATTGAGCATCAGTGGCACTGTATTTACCAGAATCAAAGGGAATTACAAAGAACTACTGGTCCATAGCAAGAGATCACTTCCATTGTGTAGAGAACTGTAGGCATGGTGCTTATGGTTTTGGAAGAAATATCAGTAGCTTGAGGGCCAGAAACAAAAGTTGAATGGTCACATTGCGGTAATTTTGTGAAAGTTGGAAAGTCTGTGTTTATTTAATTTTTATATAAAAAGAATTATAGGGAGTGGTGTAACACTGGCCATGATCACACATTTCCTGTTTTCTTTGGTCTTTAAAGTTGACTGCTTCTGCTGCCTTATTTCTTGGCTTTTTCTCACTAACCCTTTCATTCTTTCAAAAATATTTTGCATATCTTTGATTGTTGTAACCCTGTGACCTGTATAGACCTCATAATATGTGAATCTGTGCACTTATTTTCTGTAATCTATAACGGTTACCTTGTTATATTCCAACATCCTTCATTGTTGCTCTGATTAAAATGTTCTTAAAAATGTTGGACCTTCACTAATTTGTCTTCATAAAATTTCTTATGTTATCATTTCCTGAAGGTTTTGTTTTTGGGGGAAGTTGCTGTGGAGAGGGTATTGTTATTTTCTTCTTTATCTTAGATGTTTGCGTCTTCCCAATTCCTTGCATACTGTTTTTTCCAGCTGTTGCTGCTTAAGTGATTTATATGATTGGTACATTGGCTTTGGATTTTAAGACCGTCTCATATATTATTGTCTCTGTCTCCTAATTACCATCAGATGTCTACATGACAACTCCTAGTGTCATCTGAATAAACATCAGTTGAGTGTGTTCTTAAATCACAATGTTTGATTTCTGCCTGAAAAAAGATTATGTTGACTCATGGTTGATGTGGGAAGAAGACTTCCACTGATTTGGCAATGTCTCTGAGCAAGTGGGCCTAGGCTGCATAAGAGACCTAGCTGAATACAAGACGGTGACAAACCAAAAGAAAAAAAAATCATCAAACAGTGCTTGCACTTTTTTTTTCCCTTCGGTGCCTAACTTGTGTTTCTCTCCTGACATCCCAAAAATATAGACACTGGACTAGGAGTAGCAACAAAATTATTTCATTACTGGAGTAGCTTTTACTTAGATAATTTAATCAGAGCAAGGATGTTGGAATATAAAATGTTACTTCAAAAAGTTATTTTTTTGCTCTAATGGATATGGGATTGTTGACTTTTGGAAGAAGTTGACAGTATCAAGACTTTAGATGGTAAAAGTCCTAAATGCTCTCCATAGTACTTAATTGGCTGTTGTTTTAGGACATGAAAGATGGGAATGTCAGAATAATGCCAGACCCTGGTGGTAAGTGTCAGAATTTTAGCGGGTTAAAGTCTCTGCAGGACACCATGCAGTTGGCCTGACCTACATGCCTTGAGCGACATGTGCCGTGGGATATTCAGACTAAAGCCCATGGCTCCTGTGACACAATGTACCTTCCACTTACTGATGAACTGATGCACTCAATCAGGCAGGGATGCATTAAGGCTAATCTGTATTTCTCTATATGATTTCTCAGTAATGAATGAAGTATCTAAGCTTAAGAAAAATTGTTCTTAGACATTAATCTTGTTTACCCTGTATGACTTGCAATTTTCATATTATCCTGGCAACTACAACTGTATTGATCCTGGAAATTGCCACTAACTTATGGTTCTGAGGAAGATATATAAAATCGGTTTTCTCTCAATAAAACAGTCATTTCCTTGTTTGGCTGAGGCCCTCTAGGCCGAGCCTGGCTTCATTCATTTTTGACTGTACTGGGTGATCTTGGCCTGGTAAGTAAGTACAGGTTCTTAGAAGATTTCATTATTAAATTAGCTAGCATTCATATGTGTGATATTTTGGCCCCAAATCTCTCTTAATCTCTACAGGTCACAAGAAAATGAGTAAGGCTGAGTTTAAGAGTAATGGGCAGATGTCTTAGACAAAATATTGTTTCTGTTGATGGTTATTACTGTTGCCTCCTTAAGGTCTACAATGAAAAGGACACAGGAGGAAGTCATGGAAGTCTCTGTTTTTTTAAGAAAAAGAGCATTAGTAGTTTCTTATGGCAATCATTATATGGGAAAGAGACAATAATTTTCAAGGTTTTTAACAACATTAAAGAAAGGGCCCTGCTCTTCATTTAAAGCCTAGAAAGGTAGCCCAAGTTTATTACTCTATCCAGCAATGTCTTTATATAATTGAAGGAGTAGGCAAGGTAATTCCTTGTCTCAGGAGCAACATTATTCAAAAACTGGCAAATTTGATCCAAGCTCTGTAGGGCCCACAAAATCATGGCAGAATCACCTATTATTTACTGACTATGCAAACAATAAAGTTGCAAAATGTAAACATGATGGATTCTTTTTCTGTGGTCAGTTATTCGCTATAGTACACATCTATGTTTTGAACAATCAGAGCCTAAGTGAATAGTCTGTGAGAGTTCTTTGCATGAAGCAGTGAAGAGGAAGCTGAGTTGCATTTGAGACCACAGGATGTTGAGATGTCCATGCTATGAGACATCTGTCATGGACACTTTCATATGAGGAATGGAAGTAGCAAATGTGTGAGATAGATAACTGAAGTGCTGGGGGTTGGATGGTATTTTTGTCATGTTTTTATAATAAAGCTTTTGTGGAATCAGAGAAAGGAGCTACTAGTTAACTGACCAAAAAATACCACAGAGGTTTGGAAAACTGTGGAGAGATTGGAGACAGGAATTAGTATGGAGGGGCTGAGAGAGGTTCTTTCTCTGTTTTAGATTGAGAAATGAAAGAGGTAGGCATCACTGATGGCTGCTTAATTGGTTCTCTGATCTTTCAGGTTCTTACCCCCAAATCTGGCTTTTGAGTTTTTCTTAATAAATCTTACTTATGCCAAGTGGTCTTCATGCAACCTTGAATACCAGCACTTGGGAAGCATTGGCAGGTGGATCTTTGTGACACCAGCCTGGTCTACAAAGCTGTTTCCAAGAGAGCCTCCAAAGCAACAGAGAATCCCTGCCTCAAAAACCAAAACAAAAAATAGATTACTTATTTTAACACTTTATGAGGTTCCTTAAAAGATATTCTCAGTAAACTAAAAGGGGTAATTAAGACTTCCAGAGATAGATTGAATAATAGATCATTAACTTTATATTTTTCAAATGTTCTGAAAAAGAAACAACATTATTGGGAGATAATACATAAAAAAGAAACTGCTAAATTAAAGTAATCTATATTCTTTAGCGATACTTTGAGCTCAGAATAAAAACCAATGTATGTGTTACATCAGGGAAGAGGTATTGCTTTTGTTTAAACAGGGAAGTGAGGGGGGGCTCAGTAACCATCGAAAATGATAAAGATTATATTCAAACACAAAAAAGATTTCTTAAAACAGACATTTGTTCATCAAACCACATTGCCATTCAATCTAAACTAATTCATGAGACTAACAGATAATTTTCATTGGATTAAATATAACTTGCCAAATCTAGAAATCTGCACAGGTATGTTGAAGCAGGTTTTGTTTTGTTTTTCAAAAACACAATATTCTCCAACAAAGGAAGATAAAGACTACTGGTGGTCATGTGTTTCTAGGACTGTGTCTGCTAGTCAAGAGTATGTGTGTCACTGGGTTCTGCTTTTCTGGGACAGTTTTGGGTGTAGCAGTGTTATGGACTAAGCTATATTTACATGTCTAAAAGACATTTATTTACTATGCTCATTACAATTAGGTTTCTGATTCACATATAAGTTTGACCCTTAATAAAAAAATTATAGTAGAATGCCCTGGAATTAATGATGGTATGGCTTATCTTTTGGAACATGATAAAACAGGAAAAATAAAAGTTTAACATGTACAAGTCATTGGAAGCAAAGTTGTTAAAACAGGCTTCTCAAAAAATATAACGGGAGTTAAAGAAGTTCCTCATTAGGCTCTGTGTCCAATTGGAGGATAATCAACAATGTGTTTATTATTCACAAATTGTGTGAAGAAAGCTGAATACTTCATATAATTAATCATGGGGCCTTAGGTGTGCCCCAGAAAAAATTTCACAGTCTAATAAATTCTGGTGTGAAAACAAACTTAAAATATTGTCTTTCTCAGTAGGATGGGTTCATTGTTTACTCACACAGAAAGATATATCATTCTTCCTTGTGAACCTTAATGCATGGTACCTGTGCTAGTCTGAATGTAATTGCCCCCCCAGAAGTTGATAGGGAATACCACTCTTATGAGGTTGGTTTGCTGTTGTAGGCATGTAATTGTTGAAGCAAGAATGTCATTGTGGGTGTGCATCCTGATATCTCATATATGTCCAAGCCATGAACATTGTCCCAGACCACTTCCCATTACCAGTGGTCGAGATGTGTAATGTCTCGCTCCTTCTACACTGCCATGTCTGCCTGCATTCTACTATGTGGCAACATGATGATATTAGGTAAAATGTCTCAAAATGTAAGCCACCCAATTAAATGATTTTCCTTTAAAAAATTAGCCATAGCCAGAGTGTAGTGGTTCGTGACTTTAATCCCAGGACTCAGGATGCAGAGGCAGGTGGATCTCTGTGAGTTTGATACCAGCCTGGTCTACAAGAGCTAGTTCTAGGACAACCTGCAAAGCCACAGGGAAAACCTGTTTTAAAAAGTAAAATAAAATATTAGCCATGTACATGGTGTCTCTTCACAGCTATACAAACAAAAACTTGGTCAATACATGATTCATTACCCTTTATAGGCGAAATTTGAAAAACCCTGACAAATTTCCATTATACAAGATAATATTATACATAGGCTTGTGAACTTGCTCATCATGTGTTATTAATAGAAAACCTAGTATTCAATTACAGCCATTCTTTCTTTCTTTTTGTTTGTGGGATTCCTAAGAGTGGCAGCAGGAGTTGTCATTTTTGCTTTTCTTTTTTTTTTATTTGAATTAGAATCAAGATTGTTTTACATGTCAAACTCATTTCCCTCTCCATCCCCTCTGCCCCTACAACTCCCCCCACTAAAACCCTATCTATAATAAACACTTTCTGCTCCCCCTGGAGGGTGAGGCCTTCCATAGGGTGTAATCAGAGCCTATTGTGTCCTATGGGATAGGTACTAGCACCACCCCCATGTGTCTTGCCTCAGGGAGTATCCTTCTATGTGGAATGGATCCCAAAGTCTACACATATGCTAAGGATAAGTACTGAATCCAATACTGAATCCAGTAGATACCTGAGGTTTCCTCGCTGAAACCCATGTTTCTGGGTTCTGTATCAGTCCCATGCTGGTATCCCAGCTATCTTTCTGGGGAGTAAGATTTACCAGAAGTTCAGGTGTTCTGTTTCTGTGGGTTTCACCAGCCTGGTCTGGACCCCTCTGCTCATCACACATCCTTCTCTGCAACTGGATTCCAGTTCAGTTCAGTGAGTAGTTGTGGGTGTTTGTGAGGGCTATCCGGTGGCATATAAGTCAGTCATCAATCTCATTTTCAGGGGAGGGCTTTTAAGGCAGCCTCTCCTCTCTTGCTTAGATTGTTAGCTGGTGCCATCTTTGTAGATCTCCATTCATTTCTCTAGTGCCTGATTTCTATTTCATGTAATGTACAATAACATCTATTTAACTCATTAACCCATTCCCAAAACCCTCAGATCCAGGAGCCAAGCTGCTTGGCAGCATTGGACTCCCTCCAACGATCCTGGCTCACTCAGGTCCCCACTTGCCACCTCCATGGCTGCACCCAATCCATCCATTCATCCGTTTATTAATTTAATCACTCATTTGTTCGTTTATTCATTCATGGACTGGCGGCAGGAGTGAGCTAGCTCATGCGGGGGGGGGAGCTCATTAATGAACCCTCAGCCTCCACCACTCTCACCCCACCCTGCTCGTCAGCTAGCATGCTGGCCCTTCCTAAACTGCAACACTGACTGCCGCCTCCTTGCTGCTGCTATTCAGTGCACATGATTGCTCAGCTGGCTCAGTCACTGATTCACTGATTCCCTGGTTCATTGACTTACAAAGCCAGCCTAGGGAGGCAGTTGTTCCTAGAGAAATTTCCCCAGCTCCATTCAGACCACATTTCCCAGAGTGCCCTGCGCTCATGACATACCTCTCTTCTGCCCACAGGCCTCTTGGCTTCCATTGAGGGATTTAGGAGCCATAGGACACTGTTAGGATTTTTTTCTTGTAATTTTTTGGGGCGTGGAAGACAGGGGAGGGAGGGATGAGGAGGACAGTTGAATGAGGAAAGGGAGGCTGTGGAGCGCTCCGCTCCAACCGCATGCTGTATCTCCGACATGAGCTTTTTCTAATCCATTTTGATTTCGTCTGCTTTGAATTGTGTCATTGTCAGAGAGGCTTTTTGGTATGTAGAAAATTTTGACTTATATCTTGGAGGAATAGGGGCGGTTCTTATGGAACCAGGAAGATATCAGGTTCTGCAATTTGAGTTTGGGGTGAGTGCTATTGAATTGCATATTGTTGCAGATCTAAAAATGATTTTTTCTTGTGTGGGAGGCATGGCCAGGAACATAATACTGTGACTTAAGCACACTCTAACTCTATGGTAGGTGCTCTTGTCACTCAAGCCTCACTATCCAATCAGGTCCTCCATGAGACCTGCCAGTCAGAAGAGGTGCTGGGCTATTCAGTTCATCAGGCTCCAGGCTTGACCTTGAAAAGGAGGCAGTGATTTTGTTTACTGTGGTGTGGTTGCTGCTGCAGGGAGCTGAGCTGAGAGCATCATTGATCTGGGAAACCTCAAAATGGTGAGCTAGGGGGTGCTGTCTGCAAATTGGGAGTAACAAATGATGAGGTGTGGCAGAGAGTGTGGTGAGTCCTCCCTCTATCTGTGCAGAATGGGCAGCCCCATTCCCAGCCTTGGGAAATGCCATCATTCCATGCAAATTCTTTGACCTCAGGGGAGGTCTCTCAATAACTTTGCTCTATGGGCTTAATTTGATTAGAGAATTGGGAGCAGGGAAAACTGAAGTTCTGGTTTCTACAAGTTCTGAATTTTGCCTTCCATTTGCAGGTTTGTATTATAAATATTGCAAATAGTTTAGGAACTTGTTGAAAAATGGTGATGTACATCTTCTTTCATGAATACATGAATAGAATATTGTAACTTGGTGGTGCAACTAAACACAATGATGTGATTCATTGAAGGTTAGTTCCAGGGGAGAAAAGGAGTTTCTGATGTGTAGAGATTTCTCAAGTGTGGATGGTACTGTGCAGGCAGATTGGGCAGATTCCATGAGATGTGCCCTAATTCATGAAATCAGATTTAAAATCTAATACAATCTCTAGTCTCTGGAGCACATGGCCATAAGGCCTGTGTCAACTTCTTTTCAAAATAATTTTTGAGATTATAAATGCATCATACTCACATTGTCTTTTCTACCTCCAAGTCCAATCAATTCCCCATTGTTTTCTAATCTGTGGTCTGTTTGTCTTTAACTCAGTTTCACAGTAACCCCAGTTAGTGTGTGAATATGAGCTGGAAGAACTGTTCTGTCTGAGTCATAGGGTGGTCCTAGCCAATGTGGGTTTTTTTGGGGGAGAGGGAGAGTTAGCAGTCAGAAACACTAGTGTCAGGTAGTTTTTGGGTTCTTGCCATGGTTTCTTCTGCCTTTGCTGAAATGAATTGTAAGAAAGACCACAAGCTATACTGAGTATATTGTGTTCAGAGCAGCTCTGTTGAGCTATCATTTCATTTAGTTAGTTAGTTACTGACTGCTTCTTTTTCGTGTCAGGGTTTCCTGTGTAACACTCATGGCTGTACTGGGATTCACCTTGTAAACCAGTCTGGTGTGAACTCACAGAGATCTTACTTCCTCTGCTTCCCAAGTGCTGATATTAAAAACATGTGCCAACACCACCCAGTGAGCTTTTAATTCTGTTGGGACCTGAATGTATCATGAGACAGATTGTAGTTCTGTTGATACATGTGGTGACCTGGGAAGTGTCCTCTTTTCTCTATGCCTCTTACTAAGAATTCACGTGTAATGGGAGACTTGTAGCCCTGGATTGGGAGGATATATTTCTTGCCTTATCAATGCAAAGTGTTCACATATGGGCACTGTTTTTTTTTTTAGTAGGAAGATAGATTAGAAAATTGAATGTCTGGTTTCTAGAAGTTGTGAATATTGCATTCCATTTTCAGGTTTGTATTATAAATATTTCAAAGAGTTTAGGAACTTGTAGAAAACTCATGATGTGGATCATCTTTTACCAATTCATGATTAAAATGTTTGTAACTTGGTGGTACAAATAACCACAATGATGTGATTCAGTGAATTTACTTCCAGGGGAGAAAAGGAGTTTCTGATGTGTACAGATTTCTCAAGTGTTCTTGGTGCTGTGCAGACTGATTGGGCAGATTTGATGTGATGTGCCATAATCAATAAAATCAGATTTAAAATCATTTTCTATCATTCTTTTTTATTGGTTCAGGAAGTATTTCTTTATTTTTTAATGTAAACTAGAAACAAGTTTGTTTTACATGCCATACACAATTCTTTATCCCTCCCCTCCTCCCCTGCCCCTAACTGTCCTGTTTAATCCCCTTTCTGCTCCTTAGTTAAGGTAAGGCTTCAATGAGTCATTTTCAAAATCTTTCATATCACTTGGAGTATGGCCCAGGCCCTCCTCTGTGACTCTAAGCTAAGAGAGTGTTGCTTTATGTGGAATGGGCTCCCAAAGTCTAATTGTATAATAGGGATAGATTCTAATTTACTACCACAGGCCCCATAGATTGGCCATGCTTCCTACTGACACCCAGGTTCAGGGGGCATGGATAAGTCATATGCTGGTTTCCCAGATGTTAGTCTGGGGTCCATGAGCTCCCAGTTGTTCAGGTCATCTGTTTCTGTGAGTTTCTCCAGCCTGGTCTTGACCTAATTGCTCATCATTCATCCCTATCTGAAAGTAGATTCCAGCGGTTTGGCTTATTATTTAGCATTAAGTGTCTGCTTCTGCTTCCATCAGCTACTGGATGAAGGCTCTAGGGTGTCATATAAAGTAGTCAAGGATCTCATTATTAGAGAAGAGCATTTAAGGTGACCTCTTGACTATTGCTTAGATTATTAGTTGGTGTCATCCTTGTAGATCTCTGGACATTTCCCTAGTGCCAGGTTTCTCTTTAAACCTATGATGGCTCCATCCATTATGGTTTCTCTTTTCTTGTTCTCCTCTATTCTTCCCCTGACTCAACCTTTCTGCTCCATCAAGTCCTCCGTTCCCCTCCCCTTCTCTCCTTCTCGTTCTCCTATCTCCTTCTCCCCTGCCACATGCTGCCTTCCCTTCGCTGCGTGTTCATTTATGTCCCTCTTAAAATTCTTGTTTCCTAGCTTCCCTTGCAGTGTGGATTGTAGACTGGAAATCCTTTGTTCACCTCAAAACCCATATATAAGTGAGTACATACCATGTTTGCTTTTTGTGAATGGGTTACCTTACTCAGGAAGGATTCTTCTACTTCTATCCATTTGCCAGTACATTATATTATTCCATTGTTTTTCTTTTCCACTGAGTAGTATTCTGGGGAATATGGGAAATATACCATATTTTCTCTATCCATTATTCAGTTTAGGGTCATCTAGGTTGCTTCAGGTTCTAGCCATTACAAATAATGCTGCTATGAACATAGTTGGAAAGATATCTTTCTTGTTTGAACGTTCATCTTTTGGCCAACAAATGGAATTGCTGGATCTTTTGGTAGACTGAATTCCACATTACTGAGGAACCACCATGCTGATATCCAAAGTGGCTCCACCAGAAGTGGAGGAGTGTTGCCATTTCTCCACATCATCTGTAGCATAAACTGTCACCAGTGATTTTGATTTTAGCCATTCTGACAGGAGTAATATACTACCTCAGAGTTGTTTGATTTTCATTTATCAGGTATCTAAGTATATTGAGAACTTTGTCAAGTTTCTTTTAGCCATTTTAGATTTCTCTCTTTTTAATTCTGTTCCCCACTTTTTAATTGGAGTTTTTGGTATTTTCGTGATGACCTTCTTGAGTTCTTTGTATATTTTGCAAATCAGCCCTCTGTGAAATGTGGGGTTGAGGAATATTTTCCCCATTCTGTGGGCTGTCATTATGTCTTGTTGTCTATGTCCTTTGACTTACAGATGATTCTCAGTTTCAGGAGGTCCCATTTATTAACTGTGCAGCTCTGTGTTTGTGCTACTGGTGTTATGTTCAGGAAATGGTCTACTGTATAAAGTCTTTGAATTACCTCCAACTTACTCTTCTCATAGGTTCATTGTGGGTGATTTTATGTTGAGGTATTTGATCCATTTGGACTTAGGTTTGGTGCATGGTGATAGATATGGATTGTATGCAATCTTTTACATGCCAGCAAACAGTTATGCCAGCACTAATTGCTGAAGATCCTTTCCTTTTTACATTGTATAATTTCAGTTTCATTGTCCAACATCAGGTATTAGTTAGAATGTGGATACAAATCATGGTTTTCAGATTGATTCCATTGGTTTACCTGTGTTTTAAATTATTTTTCAAGGTTGTTTTGTGATTGAGCATCACTGGGGTTGTATTTACAAGAAACAACAGGAATTATAAGGAGATTCTGATCCATAGAAAGAGATCTTCTTCCTTTGTGGAGAGAGGTCTAGAGCATGGTGCTTCTGATTTTTGAATAAATATCAGTAGCCCTAGGGTCAAAACAACTAATCAAGGGTCATTTTGAGGCAATTTTGTGAAAGTTGTGAAGTCTGTGTTTATATAATTTCTATACACAGAGAATTATAGGGAGTTGGGTACCATTGATCAAGATCATCGTTCCCCTTTCCTATGTTTTCTTTGCTCTGTTGAACAAAGGTTGACAATATTTTCCCTGCCTTATTTCTTGGTGTTTTCTCACCATTTCTCTTTCTAAAATATTTTATACATTCTTTTATTGTTATACCTTGTGATAAGTTTAGACCTTATATTATGTGAATATGTGTACTGATTTTCTGTAATTTATAATGGTAACCTAGTTATATACATTTTTTTAAAAATGTTGGACCTTCACCAATGTGACTTCATAAAATTTCTTATGTTAGTATTTCCTGAAGGTTTTGTTTTTGGGTGAAATTGCTGTGGGGAGAAGGTTTACTTTTTTTCAACTTTATTTTAGATTGTTGCCTCTTACCATTTTCTGGCATACAGGCTAATCTGTATTCTCCATTTGTTGCTGTCTTCATGTTTGAGTCTTTGCAGTGTAAGTGATGGATATGATTAATACATTTGCTTCAGATTTTTAAAACCTTATCATATATTATTTTCTCTGTCTCTTAAATAGGCACAGGTATCAACATGACAAAACCTGGGATCATCTGAGAGAACACCAATTGTGTGTCTTCTTAGAACAGAGTGTCTGATTTCTGCCTGAAATAGATTGTGTTGACTGATGTTTTATGTGTGAAGATTTCCACTTGGGTGGCAATGTCTGTGAGCAAGTGGGCCTGGGATAGTTAATAGAGTTAGCTGAGCACACAATAGTGGCAAAGCAAAAGAGAAAAATCAAGACACAATAATTCCACATTTTCCCTTCACTGACTGACTTGAGTTTCTCTCCTAAGTTCCCAAAATGATAGAAACTGGCTTAGGAGTAACAACAAAATCTGTTCATTACTGGAGTAGCTTTTATTTAGATAATTTAATCACAACACAAGAGAAGAATGTTGGTAGTCTGAATGTAATTGGAAACTTAAGCTCATGGGGAATAGCACTCGTTGCTATTGGTACATTAATGTGTGTGTGTGTGTGTGTGTGTGTGTGTGTGTGTGTGTGTGTGTGTGTGATTGAGAAAAGTCTTACTATCATATTCACTATGTAGTCCAAATTGGCCTGAATTCACCAAGATCTGCCTGTCTTTGCTACCATACTCAGCTATATTCATATCTGAAAATAATTTGGCAGCCAACAGAGGAAGACATCAAAAATGACTTTAAGATATGTCCTTCACATGGGTTCTGTGGTGAAATTAAGCTGGACCACTTCAGTGTATTTTGGAAAAGGATTTCATGATGAGTTAATTAAAATAAGAGTTGGAATTTTATGTTGAGACAGGATTTCTCTCCATATTTTATGCTGTCCTTGAACTCAAAATGCAGATGAATTTGCCCCTGAATTCACAATACTTTGTCTCTGCTGCAAAGATATAGGAATGTAGGGTTTGTGTGAAAACATCCTAGTGTAATTTTGTTATTTATTTATTTATATCGATTTATATTTATGTGATTTTTAGATGTGGAAGTTGTGCATGTGTCTCATGGTTTTGGTGTAAATATTAGAGAACATTTTGGGTGTTTGTCTTTTCCAGTTAACATGCTTGAGAAAGGGTCTCTAGGTTTCCATTTGACACAAATAGACTTTTCAGGATTTCTTCTATCAGTGTGGTGGGGCCTCCCTTTATCTGAGTGGAGGGGTGTGGTCAGATTTCCTGTGTTGTAAAGTCCCATACTGAAGTCCCATTCAGGCAATGTAAATTATCTGACCTAGGGGAATGTCTCTCATTAACTTTTCTGTGTGTGCTTAATCTGATCAGAGCATTGGGAGCAGGGAGCTGGTGTAGGAGCAAGTTTCTAGTCAACTTCAACATTCTTGATGAATATACAGAAAGAAGCTTGCCTAACTCAGAGAGGCCTAGTTTTTCCATTATCTTCTTGACATTCAACACTTTGCATTTAACATTTACAGGTAATGTCCATTCAGAGTTAATTTTGTACAGGTTAAAATTCTAGCTTCTTTTCATGAGACGACCATAGTTTGGCAGTTCGCCAGTAAGACACCAGGTGACAATAATTTGAAAATAATACACAGTTGAGTTAAGAACTCACCTCATTCAGCAAGGCTTTCCTTTAGCCCCTCAGGAAGGGAGGACTTAACAGCCTGGGCTGTAGGGCTTGGGAGCATTTATTGATGCCTGATGTATTGACAATAAAACTTAGCTCTTTCTCTAAAATCTGCAATATGTTTTTGAGAAATTGTAATGGTTTGGGTCTAGGAATATTTAGAAGTGTTTTTTTCTTTCCTAAATCTACTGTATCGTTAGTCAGTCATTTTCTTCAGATACTGTTTCCTTACTGTGGTATTGTTCTCAAAACTCCTCCTGGATTTCTCCCATTATATAATAGTTTTTGATGGCTTCTTGTTATTCTCCCATTTCCTTCTATCCTCCCACCCCATTTAAGTAGTATAAAAGATATTATTCTTAAGAAGCTCAGTTAGTATGGGACATATCCTCTGCAATTCCTCCCCAAACTAGCATTTGTCTTTTTCTACCGTGTATTTGTCCAATCTTTCATATCCCCATGACCTTCACCTCAGGACCCTGTAAATGAAGAATGACCTGTTATTTAAAGTCAATGGTCTACTTCCAAAGTTATGTTAAGTATATCCTTGCTGTGTGATTGTATTTTACTTAACTGCTACTATCCACTTGTAAAGACTGGTGTTTTTCCGGTTTATGGTGTTCATCTTTAGAGGAATGGAATGAGAAATTTTAACGTGCTTTAATATAAGTCTCTAACGAGCTTTAATATAAGTCTCTCAGTCTATGGAGCACTTGGCCATAATGCCTGTTTCAAGTTGTCAAAATAATTTTTGAGATTATAAATATATCATGTTCACTTTGTCTTTTCTGCCTCCAAGCCTTTCATTACCCCATTGCTTTCTAATCTGTGGCCTGGTTTCTTTAGCCCAGTTACACAGTAACAACAGTTTCTTTAGCCCAGTTACACAGTAACAACAACAACATGTGCAAACACATGTCTTGTGTTTGTTTGCAGGGTATCCCATCTCTGTGACAATGGGTATCCTGCACTGGACTTTGAGTGTGTAATGGACTGTGCACACAAAGACCTTTTGCTTTGGTGAGGAACAGGACATGTCTTATGAGAGAATAAGAATGTCTCTTACAATACAATTTTTCTAGATTAGGCTTCTGTGTTGGAAGTGCAGATTTGGAAAATCTGTGCTCTCTGAGACATTTCATCTCTGATCACCCAAATATGGTAGCTGCTGAGTCCTAGATTGGTGACCATAGGCAATGTGGGGTTCTGGGGAGAGTTAGATGTCAGGATAAGTAGTGGCAGGTGTTTTGTGGGTTTTTTACGTGGTTCTCTTCTGCTCGATGCTGAAATGAGTTGTAAGAAAGATAACAAGCTATGCAAGGGTGAGTGTATGATGTTCAGAGCAGCTCTTTAGACCTATCATTTCATTTATTTATGTAGATAGTTATTGTTTATCTGTTTGTTTAGTTTTCAAGACAGGTTTACTGTGTCCTGGGACTCAGCTTGTAGACCAGTCTGGTCTTGAAATCTCAGAAATCTTACTAACTCTGCCTAACAACTGCTGGGATAAAAGGCATGTGCTGCCACCACCCAGTGAGCTTTCAATTCTGTCAGATTCAGATGGACCATAAGCAAGCCTAAATTTTTGTTGGTCCATGTGCTGACCTGGGCAGTGGCATTTGTCCTCTGTGCCTTCCATTATAGATTTACTGGGGGGGTAATGTGAGACACTGCAGCCCTGGCATGTGGGGATATAGTTTTTTCGGTATCACTAAACTTGGTTCACTCATAGACACTGCTTTTAGTAGCAGTGTGAAGAGAGATTAGAAAACTGGATGTCTGGTTTCTAGAAGTCATGAATATTGCATTCTATATTCCAGTTTTAAGTATTGCAAATAAATAGTTTAGCAACTTGAAGAAAAATGGTGATGTCATCCTCTTTAACCAATACATGATTAGTATGCTTGTGTCTTGTTGCTATAACTAACCACAATGTTATGATTCATTGAATTTTTGTTCCAGGAAGAAAAGGAGTATTGATTGCATCTGCAGAGATTTCTCAATTTCTGAATGGTTTTGGGCATGTAGATAGGGTAGAATCCATGTTTTGTACCATAGTCTATGTGGCAGGCAGCAGATTTCAAATCATTTTTCTATGCTTTTTATGTGATTGAGCATCAAGGGGTGTGTATTTACTTGAAACAACAAGGAAATTCAAGAAGCTGGTGATCCATTGCAAGAGATCACCTCCATTTCTGGAGAGAGCTCTTGAGCATTTTTGCTTCTGTTTTTGGAAGAAATACTAGTAACTCGAGCATCAGAAACAACAGTACCAGGGTCACTTTGAGATAATTTTGTGAAAGTTGCGGTGATTGTATTTATTTCATTTCTGTACACATACACATAGAGTAATAGGGAGCTCAGTAATATCAGTTAATATCATGCTTTTTTGTTTCCTAATTTAGACAATTCAGAAAATTTAATCACAACAAAAGAGAAGAATGTTGGTAGTCTGAATGAAATTTGACCCATATGCTCATAGGGAATGGCACTCTTAGGAGGTGTGGCTCTGTTGCTGTAGGTATATTTGTGAGTGTGTGTGTGTGTGTATGTGTGATTGTGTGCCACTGAGAAATTCGTATCATATTCACTATGTAGTTTAAATTGGCTTGAATTCACAGAGATCTGCCTATCTCTGCTACCACACACAGCTATATTCATATCTGAAAATACTTTGGCAGCCACCACTGGCAGACATCAAAAATGACTATACAATATACTGTCCTTTACCTTGGTCCTCTGGTGAAATTAAGCTGGACCACTTTAGTGCATTTTGGAAAAGCATTTCAGGATGGTTCAATGATAATCAAAGTTGGAATTTTATGTTGAGACAGGATTTCTCTCCATATTTTATGCTGTCCTTGATCTCAGAATGGTGATGAATTTACAGAAATTTTCTTGTCTCTGCTGCCCAGGTATTGGGATATAGGGGGTATACAAAAACCTGCTATTATAATTCTATTATTTATTTACTTATGTCTGTTTGTATTCATGTAATTCTTCATGTGTGGAAGTTGTGCATATGTGTCCTGGTGTGGATGGAAATATCAGAGAACACTTTTGGGCATTTTTCTTTTACACTTAGCATGCTTGATACAGGGTCTCTAGGTTTCCATGCCACATAAATAGACTTGGCAATATTTTTTTCTCCATTTTATCTGTCATCAAAAGCATTGGATTATAGGCATGTACTGTAGCAGCTATCTTGAGAATGCAAAAGTGAAGACATAGTTAGTTTTTTGTTTGTTTTAATTCATTTTATTTACTTATTGTTTTGTTTCTTCGAGACATGGTTTCTCTGTCTCTTTGCAGGTTGTCCTGGAAGTAGCTCTTATAGATAAGGATGGTCTCAAACTTACAGAAATGCACTGGATGTGGTCCTCTGTGATTCTGACAACAGCCTGGTCTATAAGTGCTAGTTCCAAGACAGCCTCCAAAGCCACAGAGAAACCCTGCCTTGAAAAAACTTTAAAAAGAGAAAATATTACAACTCTCTAAAGTGATATCACAGGCTTGAAACAGACAGCAGCCAGGGATAGTTATGATGAACACTTTCTTGTCTTCAATGGATGCAGCTGGTGCCATCTGCCTGGCCGGCCTGCTCATAGAAAAAAGCAGCTTTGTTCTGGGGTTGATAGAAATTATCAAAATCATTCATCAAGGAGCAGAGTACACAGTGCTATTAGGTTAATTTTCCTTCAAGTTTTTGTAGTCTCTTTCATTTTTTCTATATGAATTTTGCTGGTGGCACTCTTGTCTTTTATATCAAACATCAAGATTGGTAATCTCCTTTTCACAGTGTCATTTACTCAATTTTCAACTAAGACCTTGTAGTACAATATAAAAATGCCAGAGATATTCCTTTCTATCATTTTATAATGTATATAAGTTCCTGCATGAATTTGAATTTAGGCTGTCCCTAAATGTTTCTGCTTTTATATTGTGATCATGTTCAGAATTGGAATTGTTCACTGCCAGTGTTAAGAAGTCAGAGAATATTATATGAACACACAAGTAATCACTGGCAAAGAAAACCTGTCTTGAAATCCCTGCCCCCCCCAAACCCAAATAATATATGAAAATGTGCAGACTTCCTAAGTAAAATCAACATCCTTCCTTTGATTGGGAAAACTTTGTTTTAGAATGACTCCCATGCTGTCCCTGCCTCATTCAGGCAAGTCAATTTTGTCATTTTTTTTCTATCTTTGTGGCTGAGATGGCTATTCTAGAATTACCTAATTTCCAAAGAATTGGGTACACCTGACAGGGATTTTACTTAATTGGTATTCTTTTTAAATGGGAATCCCTTCATTAATCTGGATCATTTGTGGTGATAAGATCCATCTTTAGTTGCTTAGTAGCAGTACAGAACTTTGACACCAGCATTCAGAAGGAAGAGGCAGTGTGACTTTCTGAGTTTCTCACCAGCCTGGACTATAGAATTATTTCCAGGGCAACACACATAAACCATTTCTTGCAAAACACACACACACACACACACACACACACACACACACACACACACACACGACAACAATACAAATAAATAATCAGAGAATGTGATCCACTTATAACTTGGATCTCACTTTCTGCTAGCAGCCAATGTATATAAAAAATATTGAAAAAGACGCAGTCTTTTTGCCAGCTTCCTCTAGTTCTCATTACCAAATTCATTCAGGTACTAGAATTATAGCCTACTTCTTGGGAATTGTTGTGTATAAGGAGACAAACTGACATGTCCTTTCTCATGGACTGAACAATTACTGAATTCTTCACTTGAATTAGCCTAAAGGCTTAGAAACAATCTACTAGATTCTTCAAATTTCCATTGTTAGGAAGCAATGGTTGGGCTAAAGATACCACAGCTTGTGAGACATTCTAATACTTTTACTTTATAGATAAAGGGAGAGATGCAGTCTACCATCCTACTGCTATAGAGAAACTTAAAAAAAGCAGCTGCATTTTTTCACCTGCTCATGCAGGAAGATGTGCTGAATAACAATAGACCTTATTAAAACTTTCTTCATAGCTCATTAATCTATAAATATTCAAATTTCCATGAATATTGCTCTTGCTATTGTTATTCATTTGTTTAGAGTTTGCTCTGAATTTCAGGAATAAACTGAAAGCAATGGAGCCTTCTTCCACACTTGTGAATGGGAGAAGACCAATTTTTTGTTTGAGATCTTTTCTTTCTTTACTTTGCTGGTTTTATGAAATACCTGTGACTACCTGGAAGACAGTTTCTTCAGTTCATCTGAGCTCAGTTTGGTTTTGGGGTCTCCATTTCCCATCTCCTTTCTGGGGTACTGAAAGGCCATTCAGGAGGGCTGTATCCATTAAATGTGAGCATTTTCCTTTTTTGTTGTTTAACTAAATTTATTTCTTGTAACTTTGTTCTGTTTGGATTGTGTGTCTGTTGTTCAGATATGCGAACAGTTTTTTAAAATGATGGATTCTTTGCTAGGTTAATGTATGGAATAGAAAAGTGTTAAATGTAAAATGCCAGGAAACATACATTCAGAGCTAGAAAAGTTTGTTCACGAAGCCTAAAATGTCTAATCCATTAAACACAATCTCCTCAAAAAAAGGTGTCTACTAACTGATACACAGGGTTTCCTCATTCAAATTAAATAGACAGATGGACTAACCTAGCAGCTAGCTGAAGTACAAAGAAATCCCAATTAGAACACCCAGGTTCATGATAAAATACATGCATTTAAATGTTGTCCTTCTGGTTGGAATTTGGCACAAGATACTAAATTCTTCCAAAAATTAGAAAGCACAAATGAAGTTTGGGGAGGAGTCACCCATTGTGATCCTGCTCTCAAATTGCTTAGCACTTTTACCTTTTTGAATCGACTTGAGACAGTATGTGTGGCTGCAGTTCAAGAGGATCTCAAAGCTGTGCTCTCTGGGGTTGGCTTTCTCATATGCCGCCTCCATGCAGATCCTACATACCATGTCCTTGCTTCACTGTAGAGCAAAAGAGAGACCCATGTCTTTCTCATGGGCCTCAATGCAAGAATTTATGTGTTGTGACATTGTGTCAGCATCTATTGGGTGCAGCACTTGCAGGCCACACATGTACCTGGAGTTTTTGTTGAGTTACACACAATTTTCCCCATAGTGACACTCACTGAATGAAGCATAGGGACAAATTTTCTTCTTTGACTACAACACTGCTGGCTCCTTCTCTGACTCTTCCTTGGTCACTGAGCCCCGGGGTGATACTTCAGCAGTGGCTTGCTAGTTCATATCTGCAGCAGTCTCCATAAATACAGACCCTCTTTGA
Source organism: Cricetulus griseus (assembly GCF_003668045.3). NCBI lineage: Eukaryota > Metazoa > Chordata > Mammalia > Rodentia > Cricetidae > Cricetulus > Cricetulus griseus. The sequence continues at coordinate 50,127 of NW_023276888.1, forward strand.
AAATCCTTGCACACTACACCATATCACTGTCAGGGAGGTCATGGGAGTATGGACAGTTATCTGTTTTCTTACAAACCTCATGCACAAAATATCTGCAGGTGAACACTTTGGTCAAGCCGCCTCCACAACTGCCATCTAGATCGCTGCCCATTCTGCCCTCCCCCAGAGCCAGGGAGATCACTATGTTGATCAGTGTGAGGGAGGCTGCTGCCAATACTGCACCTCCAACTCCTGATGTGGCTGTTTTTCTGGGAGCTGCAGCCTCTGCCATTGTTGTTTATCCCACACGGAAATGGCACTGGAACTTCAGGGATTACAGAGATCTGATCCTTCTGAGACTGAGAAGACAGTGGAGGGAGGGAAGGACAAAGGTTAGGAGGGATGGGAGGGGCTAATGGAGGCTTCAGTGCCCCAGTGGTCTGCTGTGGCCCTGTTCCATGTCTCCCAAGTGAGCTTTCTCTAATTCGTTTTGATTTGTTCTGATTTGGATTGCTGCATCATCAGAGACACTTATTGGTGTATACAACCTTTTTAATTATATCCACGAGGACAAGGGGAAGGTCCTATGGGCAACAGGAAGACAGCACTGTTGGTAATCTGAGCCAGAA
>NW_023276888.1:51234-69453 GCF_003668045.3 Cricetulus griseus
TCCCTGACTCCTTCTTTCTGCTTCCTCAATTCCTCCTCTCCCCTCCTCTCTCCCCTTCTCATTCTCCTAATGCCCTCTCGCCTCCCCCCATGCTCCCAATTACCTCAGGAGTCCTTGTTCCTTTCCCCTTCTCTGGCAGACCATGTATATCTCTCTTAGAATTCTCCCTGTTTTCTCAATTCTCTGGCAGTGTCGATTGTAAGCTGGTAATTCCATGTCTAAATTCCATACACAAGTGAATACATACCTAGTTTTTTTATTTTAAACTGGGTTGCCTCACTCAGAATACTTCTACTTCCATCTATTTCCCTGTTAATTTTAAGGTTCCATTGTTTTTTTTCTGTTGAGTAGTACTCCATTGGGTAAATGTATCATAGTTCGTTTATCCATTATTCAGTTTAGGGTCATCTAGGTTGCTTCCACTTTCTGGCTATTACAAATAATCTTGGTATGTACATAGTTGAACAGATCTCCTTTTTGTATGAATGTGTTTCTCTTGGCTATATGCCTACATGTGAAAATGCTTGATCTTGTGGGACTCGGATTTCCATTTTCATGAGGAACCACTGTACTTATATCGAAAGTGGCTGTAGTACTTTGCACTTCCACCAGCACTGGAGGAGTGTTCACCTTTTTCCACATTAGAATCCAGTTATGCCAACACAAATTGATTAAGATGCTTTATTTTTTCCATTGTATAACTTTAGCTTCATTGTCCAAAATCATGTGTTCATAGGTCTGTGTGTCGCTATCATGGCTTTCAATTCAATTCCATTGGTCTAGCTGCCTTTTAAATTATTTTTCTAAATAATTTTTTCTTCTTTATCTTAGATGCTTAGATCTTCCCATTTCCTTGCATACTGGTTTTTCCAGTGTTGCTGGCTTAGTATTTGAGTCTTTGCTGCTTATGTGATTGGTACATTGACTTTGGAAATTAAGACCTACTCATATATTATTGTCTCTGTTTCCTAATTACCCTCAGATATCAACATGACAACTCCTAGTGTCATCTGAATAAACCTCACTTGAGTGTGTTCTTAGATCAGAATGTCTTATTTCTGCCTGAAAAATGATTGTGTTGACTCATGGTTGATGTGGGAAGAAGACTTCCACTGATTTGGCAATGTCTCTGAGCAAGGGGGCCTAGGCTTCATAAGAGACCTAGCTGAATACAAGACAGTGACAAACCAAAAGACAAAAAATCAACAACCAATGGTTCCACTTTTTTTTCTTCAGTGCCTAACTTGTGTTTCTCTCCTGACATCCCAAAAATATAGACACTGGCCTAGGGGTAACAACAAATTTTTTAATTACTGAAGTAGGTTTTACTTAGATAATTTAATCACAGCAACAGTGATGGGTTTTAGAATATAAAATGTTTCTTCAAAAGTTATTTTTTTGTTCTAATAGATATGGGATTGTTGACTTTTGGAAGAAGTTGACAGTATCAAGACTTTAGATGGTAAAAGCCCTAAATGGTTTCCATAGTGCTTAATTGGCTATTGTTTTAGGACATGAAAGATGGGAATGTCAGAATAATGACAGATACTTGTGGTAAGTGTCAGAATTTTAGCGGGTAAGAGTCTTTGCAGGGAACCATGCAGTTGGCCTGACCTACCTGCCTTGAGAGACATGAGCCATAGGATATCAGGCTAAAGCCCCTGGCTCCTGTGACACAATGTACCTTCCACATCCTGATGAACTGATGCACTCAATCAGGCAGGGATGAATTAAGGCTAATCAGTATTTCTCTGTATGATTTCTTAGTAATGAAAAAAGTATGTAAGCATAAGAAAAAATGTTCTTAGACTTTAATCTTGTTTACCCTGTATGACTTGCAAATTTCATATTATCCTGGCAACTAAAACTGTATTGATCCTGGAAATTGCCACTAACTTATGTTTCTGATGAAGATACATAACATCTGTTCCCTCTATTGTGATTTCTCTTTACTTGTTCTCCTCTATTCTTCCCCTGACTCAATCTTCCTACTCCATCAAGTCCTCCTCTCCCCTTCTACCATTCTCATTCTTCTAACTCCCTCTCCCCTGCTCCCATCCTCCCAATTAGCTCACGAGATCATGTCCCTTCCCCTTCTCTGGGAGGTCATCTATGTCTCTCTTAAGATTCTCCTTGTTTCCTAGCTTCCCTTGCAATGTGGATTGTAGGCCGGAAATCCTATGTTCCCTGCCAAAACCCATATATAAATGAGTATATACCATGTTTGTTTTTTGTGAATGGGTTACCTTACTCAGGAAGGAATCTTCTACTTCTATCCATTTGCCTGTACATTATATTATTCCATTGTTTTCTTTTCCACTGAGTAGTACTCCATGGTATATAGGAAAGGTACCATATTTTCTCTATCCATTATTCAGTTTAGGGTCATCTAGTTTGCTTCAGTTCTAGCCATTACAAATAATGCTGCTTTGAACACAGTTGGAAAGATATCTTTCTTGCTTGAACATTCATGTTTTGGCTAACAAGTGAAATTGCTGGATCTTTTGGTAGACTGATTTCCACATTACTGAGGAACCACCATGCTGATTTCCAAAGTGGCTGTTTGCACTTCCACCAGAAGTGGAAGAGTCTTGCCATTTCTCCACATCCTCTGTAGCATAAAGTGTCACTAGTGTTATTGATTTTAGCCATTCTGACAGGAGTAATATACTACCTCAGAGTTGTTTACATTTGCATTTGTCTGATATCGAAGTATATTGAGAAATTTCTCAAGTGTCTTTTAGCCATTTCAGATTTCTCTTTTTAATTCTGTTCCCCACTTTTTAATTGGAGTTTTTGGTATTTTAGTGATGAGCATCTTGAGTTCTTTGTATATTTTGCAAATCAGCCCTCTGTGAAATGTGGGGTTGAGGAATATTTTTCCCATTCTGTGTGCTGACATTTTGTCTTGTTGTCTAAGTTCTTTGACTTGCAGATGATTCTCAGTTTCAGGAGGTCCCATTTATTAACTGTGCAGCTCTGTGTTTGTGCTACTGGTGTTATGTTCAGGAAGTGGTCTACTTATAAATTCTTTGAAGTACCTCCTACTTACTCTTCTCATAGTTTCATTGTGGGTGGATTTATGGTGAAGTCTTTGATCCATTTGGACTAAGGTTTTGAGCATGGTGATAGATATGGATTGTATGCAGTCTTTTACATGCCGGCAAACAATTATACTAGCACTAATTGCTGAAGATGCTTTCCTTTTTACATTGTATAATTTTTGCTTCATTTTCTAACATCAGATATTCATCACAATTTGGTACAAATCATGGTTTTCAGGTTGATTCCATTGGATTACCTGTGTTTTAAATTATTTTTCTAGGTTGTTTTGTGATTGATCATCACTAGGGTTGTATTTACATGAAACAAGAGGAATTATAAGGAGCTTCTGATCCATATAAAGAGAGCACCTTCATTTCTGGAGAGAACTCTAGAGCATAGTTTTTCTGTTTTTGGAAGAAATATCAGTAGCACTAGGGTCAAAACAACATATCAATTGTCATTTTGAGGTAATTTTGTGAAAGTTGTGAAGTCTGTGTTTTTTAACTTCTTGGTCAAGATTACCATTCTCCTTTCCTGTGATTTCTTTGCTCTGTTGAATAAAAGTTGACAGTATTTTTCCTGTCTTATTTATTGGCATTTTCTCACCATCCCTTTCATTCTTTCTATATTATTTTATACATTTTTGATTGTTGTACCTTGTGATAAGTTTGTACTTTATATTATGTGAATAAGTGTACTGATATTCTGTAATTTATAATGGTAACATAGTCATATACATTTACTTAAAAATGATGGAACTTCACCAATGTGTCTTCATAAAATTTTTTATTTAGCAGTTTCTGAAGGTTTTGTTTTTGGGTGAAATTGCTGTGGGGAGAAGTTTAGTTTTTTTCAACTTTATCTTATATTGTTGTCTCTTCCCATTTTCTGGCATAGTGGCAAATCTGTGTTCTCCATTTATTGCTGTCACATGTTTGAGTCTTTGCTGTGTCAGTGATGGATATGATTAATACATTGGCTTCTGATTTTTAAAACCTTGTCATAGATTATTTTCTCTGTCTCCTAAATAGGCTCAGGTATCAACATGACAAAACCTGGGATCATCTGAGAGAACACCATTGAGTGTGTTCTTAGATCAGAGTGTCTGATTTCTGCCTGAAATAGATTGTGTTGACTGATGTTTTATGTTTGAAGATTTCCACTTAGGTGGTATTGTCTGTGAGCAAGTGGGCCTGGGCTGGTTAATAGAGTTAGCTGAGCAAAAGAGAAAATCAAGACACAATAATTCCACATTTTCCTTTCACTGCCTGACATGAGTTTCTCTCCTAAGTTCCCAAAATGATAGAAACTGGCCTAGGAATAACAACAAAATCTGTTCATTACTGGAGTAGCTTTTATTTAGATAATTTAATCACAGCACAAGAGAAGAATTTTGGTAGTCTGAATGTAATTGGAAACTTAAGCTCATGGGGAATAGCACTCGTTGCTATTGGTATATTACTCTCTCTCTCTCTCTCTCTCTCTCTCTCTCTCTCTCTGTGTGTGTGTGTGTGTGTGTGTGTCATTGAGAAAAGTCTTACTATCATATTCACTATGTAGTCCAAATTGGCTTGAATTCACCAAGATCTGCCTGTCTCTGCTACCATACTCAGCTATATTCATATCTGAAAATAATTTGACAGCCAACAGTGGAAGACATCAAAAATGACTTTAAGATATGTCCTTTACATGGGTTCTGTGGTGAAATTAAGCTGGACCACTTCAGTGTGTTTTGGAAAAGGATTTTATGATGAGTTAATTAAAATAAGAGTTGGAATTTTATGTTGAGACAGGATTTCTCCTCATATTTTATGCTGTCCTTGAATTCAAAATGCAGATGAATTTGCCTCTGAATTCACAATACTTTGTCTCTGCTGCAAAGATAAAGAAATATAGGGTTTGTGCGAAAACATCCTAGTGTAATTTTATTATTTATTTATTTATTTATATCGATTTATATTTATGTGATTTTTAGGTGTGGAAGTTGTGCATGTGTGTCATGGTTTTGGTGTAAATATCAGAGAACACTTTTGGTGTTTGTCTTTTCCAGTTAGCCTGCTTGAGAAAGGGTCTCTAGGTTTCCATTTGACACAAATAGACTTTTCAGGATTTCCTCTATCAGTTTGGTGGGGCCTCCCTTTATCTGAGTGGAGGAGTGTGGTCAGGTTCCCTGTCTTCTGAAGTCCCATTCAGGCAATTTAAATTATCTGACCTAGGGGAAGGTCTCTCATTAACTTTGTTGTGTGTGCTTAATCTGATCAGAGCATTGGGAGCAGGGAGCTGGTATAGGTGCAAGTTTCTAGTCAACTTCAACATTCTTGATGAATATATGGAAAGAAGCTTGCCTAACTCAGAGAGGCCTAGTTTTTTCCAGTATCTTCTTGACATTCAACACTTTGCATTGAACATTTACAGGTAATCTCCATTCAGAGTTAATTTTGTACAGATTAAAATTGTAGCTTCTTTTCATGAGAAGACCATAGTTTTGGCAGGTGGCCAGTAAGACACCAGGTGACAATAATTTGAAAATAAAACACAGTTGAGTTAAGAACTCACCTCATCCATCAAGGCTTTCCTTTAGCCCCTCAGGAAGGGAGGACTTAATAACAGCCTGGGCTCTAGGGCTAGGGAGCATTTATTGATGCCTGATGTATTGGCAATAAAACTGAGCTCTTTCTCTAAAATCTACAGTATGTTTTTGAGAAATTGTAATGGTGTGGGTCTAGGAATATTTAGAAGTGTTTTGTGTGTCCTAAATCTACTGTGTCTTTAGTCAGTCATTTTCTTCAGATACTTTGTTTCCCTACTGTGGCATTGTTTGCAAACCTCCTCCTGGATTTATCCCATTATATAATAGTTTTTGATGGCTTCTTGTTATTCTCCCATTTCCTTCTATCCTCCCACCCAATTTAAGGAGTATACAAGATGTTATTATCCTTAAGAAGCTTAGTTAGTCTGGGACATATCCTCTGCAATTCCTCCCCAAACTAGCATTTATCTTTTTCTACCGTGTACTTGCCAAGTCTTTCATATCCCCATGACCTTCACCTCAGGACCCTGTAAATGAAGAATGACCTGTTATTAAAGTCAATGGTCTACTTCCAAAGTTACGTTAAGTATATCCTTGTTGTGTAATTGTATTTTCCTTAACTGCTTCTATCTACTTGTAAGGACCGGTGTTTTTCCGGTTTATGGTGTTCATCTTTAGAGGAATGGAATGAGAAATTTTAACGAGCTTTAATATAAGTCTCTCAGTCTATGGAGCACTTGGCCATAATGCCAGTTTCATGTTGTCAAAATAATTTTTGAGATTATAAATGTATCATGTTCACTTTGTCTTTTCTGCCTCCAAGCCCTTTCATTACCCCATTGCTTTCTAATCTGTGGCCTGTTTTTCTTTAGACCAGTTACACAGTAACAACAGTTACTGTGTGAACATGACTTGTGTTTGTTTGCAGGGTATCCCAGCTCTGTGACAATGGGTATCCTGCACTGGACTTTGAGTGTGTAATGGACTGTGCACACAATGACCGTTTGTGTTGGCGAGGAACAGGACGTGTCTTATGAGAGAGTAAGAATGTCTCTTACAATACAATCTTTCTAGATTAGGCTTCTGTCTACTGTGCTGGAACTGCAGATTTGTAAATTCTGTGCTATCTGAGACATTTCATCTCTAATCACCCAAGTATGGTAGCTGTTGAGTCCTAGATTGGTGATCATAGGCAATGCGGTGTTCTGGGAAGAGTTAGATGTCAGGATAAGTAGTGGCAGGTATTTTGTGGGTTTTTCTGTGGTTCTCTTCTGCCTATGCTGAAATGAGTTGTAAGAAAGACAACAAGTTATGCAAGGGTGAGTGTATGATATTCAGAGCAGCTCTCTTGACCTAACATTTCATTTACTTATGTGGATAGTTATTGTTTGTCTGTTTGTTTAGTTTTCAAGACAGGTTTACCATGTCCTGGGACTCAGCTTGTAGAGAAGTCTGGTCTTGAACTCTCAGAAATCTTAATAACTCTTCCTAACAAGTGCTGGGATAAAAGGCATGTGCTACCACTACCCAGTGAGATTTCAATTCTGTTGGATTCAGATGGACCATAAGCAAGCATACATTTTTGTTGGTCCATGTGCTCACCTGGGCAGTGGCATTTGCCCTTTGTGCCTTTCATTATATATTTACTGGGTAATGTGAGACACTGCAGCCCTGGCATGTGGGGATATAGTTTTTGCTGTATCACTAAACTTGGTTCACTCATAGACACTGCTTTTAGTAGCAGTGTGAAGATAGATTAGAAAACTGGAGGTCTGGTTTCTAAAAGAAATGAATATTGCATTCTATATTCAAGTTTGTATTTTAAGTATAAATAGTTTAACAACTTGAAGAAAAATGGTGATGTCATCCTCTTTAACCAATACATGATTAGTATATGCTTGTGTCTTGTTGCTATAACTAACCACAATGTTGTGATTCATTGAATTTTCATTCCAGGGAGAAAAGGAGTATTGCATCTGCAGAAATCTATCAATTTCTGAATGGTTTTGGGAAGGTAGATAGGGTAGAATCCATGTTTTGTGCCATAGTCTATGTGGCAGGCAGCAGATTTCAAATCATTTTTCTATGCTCTTTTGTGATTGAGCATCAGGGGGGCTGTATTTACTTGAAATAACAAGGAAATTCAAGGAGCTGGTGATCCATTGCAAGAGATCACCTCCATTTCTGGAGAGAGCTCTTGAGCATTTTTGCTTCTTCTTATTGAAGAAATACCAGTAACAACAGTATCAGAAACAACAGTACCAAGGTCACTTTGATATAATTTTGTGAAAATTGCGGTGTTTGTATTTATTTCATTTCTATACACATACACATTGAGTAATAGGGAGCTCAGTAACATCAGTTAATATCACGCTTTTTGTTTCCTAATTTAGATAATTCAAGAAACTGAATCACAACAAAAGAGAAGAATGTTGGTAGTCTGAATGAAATTTTACCCATATGCTCATAGGGAATGGCACTCTTAGGAGGTGTGGCTCTGTTGTTGTAGGTATATTTGTGAGTGTGTGTGTGTGTGTATGTGTGATTGTGTGCCACTGAGAAATGCGTATCATATTCACTATGTAGTTTAAATTGGCTTGAATTCACAGAGATCTGCCTATGTCTGCTGCCACACACAGCTATATTCATATCTGAAAATACTTTGGCAGCCACCACTGGCAGACATCAAAAATGACTTTACGATATACTGTTCTTTACCTCTGGTGAAATTAAGCTGGACCACTTCAGTGCATTTTGGAAAAGGATTTCAGGATGATTCAATGATAATCAGAGTTGGAATTTTATGTTGAGACAAGATTTCTCTCCATATTTTATGCTGTCTTTGAACTCAGAATGCTGATGAATTTACAGAAATTTGCTTGTCTCTGCTGCCCAGGTATTGGGATATAAGGGGTAGGCCAAAACCTGCTATTATAATTCTATTATTTATTTACTTATGTCTGTTTGTATTTATGTGATTCTTCATGTGTGGAAGTTGTGCATATGTGTCCTGGTTTGGATGGAAATATCAGAGAACACTTTTGGGCATTTTTCTTTTACAGTTAGCATGCTTGATACAGGGTCTCTATGTTTCCATGCCACATAAATAGACTTGGCAGGGTTTCTTTGTCTCCATTTTATCTGTCATCAAAAGCATTGGATTATAGGCATGTACTGTAGCAGCTATCTTGAGAATGCAAAAGTGAAGACATAGTTGGTTTTTTGTTTGTTTTAATTCATTTTATTTACTTATTGTTTTGATTTTTTTCATCACAGGGTTTCTCTGTCTCTTTGTGGGTTGTCCTGGAACTAGCTCTTGTAGATCAGGATGGTGTCAAACTTACAGAAATCCACTGGATGTGGTCCTCTGTGAGTCTGACACCATCCTGGTCTATAAGTGCTAGTTTCATCCAAAGCCACAGAGAAACCCTGCCATGAAAAAACTTTAAAAAGAGAAAATATTACAACTCTTTAAAGTGATATCACAGGCTTGAAACAGATAGCAGACAGGGATAATTAAGATGAACACTTTCTGGTCTTCCATGGATGCAGCTGGTGCCATCTGCCTGGCCGGCCTGCTCATAGAAAAAAACAGCTTTGTTCTGAGGTTGATAGAAATTATCAAAATCTTTCATAAAGGGGAAGAGTACACAGTGCTATTAGGTTAATTTTCCGTCAAGTTTTTGTAGTCTCAATCATTTTTTCTATATGAATTTTGCTGGTGGCCCACTTGTCTTTTATATCAAACATCAAGATGGTAATCTCCTTTTCACAGTGTCATTTACTTAATTTTCAACTAAGACCTTGTAGTGCAATATAAAAATGCCAGAGATATTCCTTTCTATCATTTTTATAATGTATATAAGTTCCTGCATGACTTTGAATTTAGAGTGTCCCTAAATGTTTCTGCTTTTATATTGTGATCATGTTCAGAATTGGAGTTGTTCACTGCCAGTGTTAAGAAGTCAGAGAATATTATATGAACATACATGTAATTGGTTGCAAAGAAACCCTGTCTCGAAATCCCACCCCCCCAAAAAAAAACCCAAATAATATATGAAAATGTGCAGACTTCCTAAGTAAAATTACCATCCTTCTTTTGATTGGGAAAACATTGTTTTAGAATGACTCCCATGCTGTCCCTGCCTCCTTCAGGCAAGTCAATTTTGTCATTTTTTTCTATCTTCATGGCTGAGATGGCTATTCTGGAATTACTTAATTTCCAAAGAATTGGGTATACCTGAGAGGGATTTTACATAATTGATATTTTTTAAATGGGAATCCCTTCATTAATCTGGATCATTTGTGGTGATAAGATCCACCTTTAGTTGCTTAGTAGCAGTACACAACTTAGACACCAGCATTCAGGAGGAAGAGGCAGTGTGACTTTCTGAGTTTCTCACCAGCCTGATCTATAGAATTATTTCCAGGGCAACACATGTAAGCCATTTCTTGAAAACACACACACACACACACACACACACACACACACACACACACACACACACAAATGACAGCAATACAAATAAATAATCAAACAGAGAATGTGATCCACTTATAACTTGGATTTCACTTTCTGCCAGGAGCCAATGTGTATAAAAAATATTGAAAAAGATGCAGTCTTTTTTTGCCAGCTTCCTCTAGCTCTCATTACCAAATTCATTCAGGTACTAGCATTATAGCCTACTCCTTGGGAGTTGTTGTGTATAAGGAGACAAACTGACATGACCTGTCTCATGGACTGAACAATTACTGAATTCTTCACTTGAAGTAGCCTAAAGGCTTAGAAACAATCTACTCGATTCTTCAAATTTCCATTGCTAGGAAGCAATGGTTGGGCTAAAGATACCACAGCTTGTCAGACATTCTAATACTTCTACTTTATAGATAAATGGAGAAATGCACTCTACCATCCCACTGCTATAGAGAAACTTAAATAAAGCATCTGCATTTTTTTCACCTGCTCATGGAGGAAGATGTGCTGTATAACAATAAAGCTCATTAAAACTTTCTTCATAGCTCATTAATCTCTAAGTATTCACATTTCCATGAATACTGCTCTTGCTATTATTATTCATTTGTTTAGAGTTTGCTCTGAATTTCAGGAATAAACTGAAAGCAATGGAGCCTTCTTTTACACTTCTGAATGGGGGAAGACCAATTTTTTGATTGAGATCTTTTCTTTCTTTACTTTGCTGGTGTTATGAAATCCCTGTGACTACCTGGAAGACAGTTTCTTCAGTTCATCTGATCTCAGTTTGGTTTTGGGGTCTCCATTTCCCATCTCCTTTCTGGGGTACTGAAAGGCCATTCAGGAGGGCCATATCCATTAAACATGAGCATTTTCCTTTTTTGTTGTTTAACTAAATTTATTTCTTGTAACTTTGCTCTGTTTGAATTGTGTTTCTGTTGTTCAGATATGCAAACAGTTTTTTAAAATGATGGATTCTTTGCTAGCTTAATGTATCGAATAGAAAAGTGTTAAATGTAAAATACCAAGAAACATACATTTAGAGCTAGACAAGTTTGTTCACGAAGCCTAAAATGTCTAATCCATTAAACAAAATCTACTCAATAAAGGTGTCTACTAACTGATACACAGGGTTTCTTCATTCAAATAAAATTGTTAGATGGACTAACCTAGCAGCTAGCTGAACTACAAAGAAGAAATCCCAATTAGAACACCCAGGTTCATGATAAAATACATGCATTTAAATCTCCTTCTGGTTGGAATTTGGCACAAGATACTAAATTCTTCCCAAAATTAGAAAGCACAAATGAAGATTGGCAGGAGTCTCCCTTTATGATCCTGCTCTCAAATTGCTTAGCACTTTTACCTTTTCAAATGCACTTGAGACATTAAGTGTGGTTTCAGTTTGACAGGATCCACAAACAGTGCCTGCTGGGGTTGGCTTTCTCATAGACCACCTCCATGCAGATCCCACATACCATGTCCTTGCTGAACTTCACAGCAAAAGAGAGATCCATGTCTTTTTCTTGGGCCTCAATGAAAGAGATTATGTGTTGTGACCTTGGGTCAGTATCTATTGGGTGCAGACCTGCAGGCCACACATGCAACGGGAGTCTCAGTGGAGATAAACACAGTTTTCCCCACAGTGACACTCTCCGAATGAAGCATAGGGACAAATCTGCTTCTTTGTCTCCAACACAGCTGGCTCCTTCGCTGACTCTTCCTTGGTCACTGAGCCCTGCGGGGTACTTCAGCAGTGGCTTGCTAGTTCATATCTGCAACGGTCTCCATAGATACAGAAACTCTTTGAAAATCCTTGCACACTACACCATATCACTGTCAGTGAGGTTATGGGAGTATGGACAGTTATCTCTTCTCTTACAAAACTCATGCACAAAATATCTGTAGGTGAACTCTTTGGTCTAACCGCCTCCACCACTGCCATCTAGATCTCTGCCCCTTCTGCCCTGCCCCGAGCCAGGGAGCAACTGTTTTGATCATTGTGAGGGAGGCTGCTGCCAATACTGCTGCTCCTGCTCCTGATGTGGCTGTTTTTCTGGGAGTTGCAGCCTCTGCCATTGCTGTTTATCCCACACAGAAGTGGCCCCGGAACTTCAGGGATTACAAAGATCTGATCCTGCTGAGACTGAGAAGACAATGGAGGGAGGGAAGGAGAAAGGTTGGGAGGGGATGGGAGTGGTAATGGGGGCTTTAGTGCCCCGGTGGTCTGCTGTGGCCCTGCTCCATGTCTCCCAAGTGAGCTGTCTCTAATTCGTTTTGATTTGTTCTGATTTGGATTGCTGCATCATCAGAGACACTTATTGGTGTGTACGATCTTTTTAATTATATCCAGTAGGACAAGGGGAAGTTCCTATGGGCAACAGGCAGGGAGCAGTGTCTGGAAACTGAGCCAGAAGCCAGTGCTATTGAAATGCAAATATTTGCAGATGCAGTAAAGATTCTTTACTTGTGGGGAAGGCATGGCCAAGAACACTCTAAACCTATGGGAGGTGCTCTTGTCACTCAAACCTCACTATCCAATCAGTCCCTCGAGGAGACGTGCCAGTCAGAAGAGATGCAGGGTCTTCCGGTCATCGGGCTTCACTTTGAAGAGGAGACAACAGTTTTGCGTGCTGTGATGCATTTGCTGCTGCAGGGAGCTGAGCTTAGAGCTTCAGTGATCTGGGAAACCACAAAATGGTGAGCTAGGGGATGCTGTCTACAGATGGGAACAAGCAGATGGTGAGGTGTGGCAGACAGTGTGGTGGGTCCTCCCTGTATCTGGGGGGAGAATTCTGCCTGATTCCCAGTCCTGTGTAGTCCCATGTGGCCATGTAAACTCTTTGCCTAGGGGGAGGTCTCTCAGTAATTTTACTCTGTGGGCTTAATCTGATCAGATCTTTGGGAGGAGGGAGCTGGGTTTAGGAAAATGTTTCTAGTGAACACACTTTTTTAAGACAGGGTGTATCTGTGTAGCATTAGAGCCTATCCTGGCACTCCCTCTGTAAACCAGGTTGGCCCTGAACTCACAGAGATCTGCCTGTCTCTACTTCCCATAGTATGTCCCTCTAAATAGGACTGAGCTGAGAGAGGACTGGCTCTGACACCCCAAAAATAAGCATAGGCTTACCAGCCTTATTTGGATGCCAGGAAACTTTTGTTCACTATGATTGTCCATATATTTGGCTTGAAACCTTACAAAGAAGCCACCTCTGATTTACAAGCAACTAGGCCCATCCCAATATCTAAGAACAGGTATCTGATAAAGGATCTGCTCGAGGAGGCAATACAGGGTCACAACAAAACTTAAACCATGGTGTCATAAAATTCTAGGGTTTTTTTTTTTGGAAAATCATAGTTTTGTCAGGTGTGCAATATTAGACCAAGTAACAATTTTTGGAAAATGAAGCACAGTTTTCTTAAGAACTCTTTGCATCTCACAAGGCTTTCATTTAAGTCCGAAGGCTGGTAATATTCTGGGGACAGGAACTTTTGGAAGGATTGCTTCAAATCCTGAGAACCAAAATCTTCCCAGCTTATGTAGCTTCTGTTTTGTGTTCTAAGGGCACTGTGTCTTAATTCAGTAATGTTCTTGAGATGCTCTGTTTCCCATGTGTGGCATTGATTAGACTAGTCTCCTCCTGAATTTCTCCAATTATAGGATAGTTTTTGATGGATTCATATGATTCTCTGATTTCCTTCCATCCTCCCACCCCATTGATGGAGTGTACAGGATGCTATTCTTCTCCAGAAGCTTAGTTAGTCTTGGACACATCCTCTGCAATACCTCCCAACCTAGAATTTATCGTTTCTACCTTCTACTTGTCGTATCTTCCTTGTGCCCTATGACCTTCACCTCAGGATCCTGTTCCTGAAGACCTGTTGTTTCAGGACTGTGGTGGACTTAAGAAATTATTTAAAGAATATCCTGGCTGTCTGTATTTTATTTACCTGCTTATATCCACTTCTAAGAACTGGTATTTCTCTGGTTTATTGTGCTTATCTTTAGAGGAAAGGTGAGGAATCTTTATTGTGCTCTAATAAAAGACTTTAGTCTCTGGAACACATGGAGATACAGCCTGTTTCAACTTTTAAAAATGATTTTTGAGATTATATATGCATCATAGTCACCTTGTCTTTTCAGTCTCCCAGCCCTATTAATAACACACTGTTTTCTAATCTGTGTCCTATTTTTCTTTCACTCAGTTACACAGTAACCAGAGTTACTGTGTGAATGTGACCTGTGTTTGCTTGAAGGGTTCCCCAACTCTGAGGCAGGGGATTTGGTGTGCAGGACTTTGAGTGTGTAATGGAATGTGCACCCAATTGACTCTCTGCTTTGGATGAGGAACAGTTTGTGCTATATGAGAGAGGAGGTGTTTCTACTAAAATACTTTTTAGACTAGGGCTCTGTCTACTCTGCTGTAAGGGCAGAGCTGGAAGGATTGTGCTGTCATAGTCATTTGATCTCTGATCCCCAAGTAGCAAAGCTGCTAATATGCATCCTACCAGGGTGGCCCTAGGCAATGTGGGTTTTTTTAGGGAGAAGGTATTAGCAGTCAGGAGTACTAGTGTCAGGTAATTCGTGGGTTCTTGTCATGGTTTCTTCTGCCTTTGCTGAAGTGAGTTGTAAGAAGGATCACAAGCTTTACCTTGTTGGGTAAATGGTGTTCAGAGCAGGTTAGTTGAGCTATCATTTCATTTATTCATATATTTAATTATTGTTTGTTTTTCAAGACAAGGTTTCCTTGTGTAACCATTATGGCTGTCCTGGGACTCACCTTGTACAACAGTCTGGTATGAACTCACAGAGATCTTACTGCATCTGCCTTGCAGGTGCTGTTATTAAAGGCATGTGCCATCACCCTACCACCCAGTAAGATTTCAATTCTGTTGGAAGTTGAACAGAACATGATTTTGTGTGTATTTCTGTTGGTACATATGTTAAGAAGGGCAATGGCCTCTGTCCTCCATGCCCCCAGTGTTGATTTCCAGGGTAATGGGGGACTCTGCAGCCTTGGCATGGGGGGACATAATTCTTGCAGAATCATTGTCCTGTGTTCACATATGAGCAGTGCTTCTGATTGCAACGGGAAGACAGATTAGAAAAGTGAAGTTCTGGCTTCTAGAAGTTCTGAATATTGTGTTACTTCTTCTGGGTTGTTTTAAAAATATTGCAAATAGTTTAGAAACTTTTGGAACAATGGTGATGTGTATTGTCTTTCATGTATACATGAATAGAATGCTTGTAACTTGTTGGTGCAAATAAACACAATGATGTGATTCAGTGAAGTTTAGTTCCATGGGGAGAAAAGGAGTTTCTGGTGTGCAGAGATTTCTCAAGTGTACAAGGTGCTGTGCAGGTAGATTGGGCAGATTCCATGTTATGTGCCATAGGCCATGGAAATGTTGAGCATCCCTTTCCTTTTTTAATTTAAATTTTAAACTAGTTTATTTTACATGCCAATCACAGTTTCTTCAACCGCACCCCCTCCTCCCCTGCCCCTCACTGACCTACTACCACATGCCTTTTCTTCAATGTCTGTCATATCATTTACAGCATGGCCTATCCGCTACTTGATGAAGGATCTATGATTGCATATAAGGTACTCATCAATCTCATTATCAGAAAAAGACATTTAAGGAAAACCCTTGACTACATTTTTAGCAGGTATCATCCTTGTAGATCATTGGACATTTGCCTAGTTCTAGATTTGTCTTTAAATGTATAATGGCTCTGTCTATTATGGTATATTTTTTCTTGCTCTCCTCTATTCTACCCCTGTCTCAATCCTCCTGCTCCCTCAAGTCATCTGCTCTCCACCTCTTATTCCCTTTTCATTCTCCTAAATCTTTCTCACCTCCCCCCATGGTCCCAATTAGCTCAGGAGATCTTGTCCCTTTCACCTTCTCTGTGAGAGCATGTATATGTCTGTTAAGATTCTCCTTGTTTCCCAGCTTCTCTGGTGGTGTGGATTGTAGACTGTTAAGTCATTTTTTTCATGTCTAAAACCCATATATAAGAGAGCACATAATATGTTTTGATTTTTGTGACTGGGCTGACTCCCATCCATTTGCCCATGAATTTTAAGATTCCATTATTTTTTCTGCAGAGTAATATTCCATTGTGTAATTATACAACATTTTCTCTATCCTTTCTTTAGTTGAGGGGCATCTAATTTAAATCCAGGTTCCAGTTTTTACAAATAATATTGCTATCAACATAATTGAACAGATGTCCTTGTTGTATGAATGTTCATCTTTTGGCTATTCTCCTATGAGAGGAATTGCTGAATCTTGTGATAGATTGATTACAATTTTCCTGAGGAACTTCCGTACTTATTTCCAAAGTCATTGTATGACTTTGCATTTCCAGCAGCAGTGGAGGAATGCTGTTTTCCCAATCCTTTCCACCATGAACTGTCATTGGTGTTTTTGATTTTAGCCATTCTTACAAGAATAAAATGCTACCTCATAGTTGTTTTGATTTGCATTTCTATGATTGCAAGAATATTTATCACTTTTTAGTTGTTGCTTCAAGACAGGGTTTCTCTGTGTAGTGTTGTTGCCTATCCTGTCACTCGCTCTGGACATCAGGCTGGCCTCAAACTCACAGAGATCCTGCCTCTGCCTTCCAAGTGCTGGGATTAAAAGATTGCACCAAATACTGAGCACTTTCTTCATTGTCTTTCAGCCATTTTGCACTCCTCTATTGCAAAGTCTCTATTTAATTCTGTTTGCCAATTTTTAAATGGATATTTTGATGTTTTGGTGACTAGTTTATTGAGTTTCTTGTATAGTTTGTAATTCAGCCCTCTGTCAAATATGGGGTTGATGAATATCTTTTTCCACTTTTTGGCTGCCATTTTGTTTTGTTGACTGTCTTTTGACTTACATAAGCATATCAGTTTCAGCAGGTCCCATTTATTAATTGTGGATCTCTGTGTCTGTGCTACTGGTGTTAAGTTCAGGAAGCTGTCTAATGTATAAATCCTTCCAGGGTACCTCCTACTTTCTCTTCTAAGATGCTCAGAGCGGCTGGATTTATGTTGAGGTCTTTGATCCATTTGCACATAAATTTTGTGCATGGTGATGGATATTCATCTGTCTGCAGTGCTTTACATGCCAGCACCCAGTTATGTCAGCACTTTTTGCTAAAGATATTTTCTTTTTTACATTGTATAATTATGTCTTCATTGTCCAGCATCAGGTTTTCATAGGTATGTGGTTCCATATCATGGTTTTCAATTCAATTCCATTGTTCTACCTGTCTTTTAAATTATTTTTCTTTGCTGCTTTATGATTGAGCATCAGTGGAGTTGTATTTACCTGAAAGAAAAGGAATTATAAGTAGATTTTGATCCATAGCAAGAGATCATCTAGAGCATAGGGCTTCTGTTTTTGGAAGTAATATCAGTCGCTTGAGAGTCAGAAACAACAGTTCAAGTGTCATTTTGAGGTGATTTTGTGAAAGTTGTGAAGTCTGTGTTTATTTAATTTTTATACACTTAGAATTATATGGAGCTGGGTAACATTGTTCATGATCACCCTTTTCCTTTGGGTGATCATTTGGTCTTTTGATTAAAAGATGCCAAGATTTTTCCTGCCTTACTCACCAACCCCTTATTTCTTTCAAAAAATATTTTGCATACATTTTATTATTGTCTCT
Organism: Cricetulus griseus; assembly: GCF_003668045.3. Lineage (NCBI taxonomy): Eukaryota > Metazoa > Chordata > Mammalia > Rodentia > Cricetidae > Cricetulus > Cricetulus griseus. Next base: position 68,950 of record NW_023276888.1, read on the forward strand.
TTGTGACAAGTATAGATTTCATATCATGTGATCTGTGCAATGATTTTGTGTAAAATATATTGTTAACATAGTTATATTCATTTTCTTAAAAAATAATGGACCTTCACAAATTTTTCATCATAAAATGTGTTATCAGTTCCTGAAGTTTTTGTTTTTTGTGGAAGTTGCTATAGAATGAGTTTTAGGTATTTTTCTTCTTTATCTTAGATGCTTGCCTGTTCCCATTTCCTGGTATATTGGCATACCTGTGTTTTCCAGTTGTTGCTATCTTTATGTTTGTGTATTTGACACTTAAGTGATTTATATGATCAACACATTGGCTTTGCATTTTTAAACCTTCTCATATATTACTGTCTCTTTCTCCTAATTAGCCTCAGATATCAACATGTCCATTTTTACGGTCATCTAAGCAAACATCAACTGAGTGTGTTCTTAGATCTGAATATCTGATTTCTGCCTGAAAAATATTGTGTTGATTGATGGTTGATGTGGGAAGAAGACATC
>NW_023276889.1:0-69264 GCF_003668045.3 Cricetulus griseus
GAGGTAGCTGAACTGTCAGATCTGCTAGTAGTTGAATGGATCATGAGACAGCCTGATTCAGTCAGTCCATGTGTTCACCTTGGCAGTATGTGTTCACCTGAGCAGTGGCCCTTCTCCTGTAATCCTCTCTTGAGTGTGCATTCACTAGGATCATGGAGGTTTTGTATGCCAGGCTATAGGAGGTGTGGTATTTATAATATCACTGCCTTGTGTGAACACACAGACATTGCATTTGTTGTACACTATCAAGACATATTTGAAAACTCAAGGCCTTGTTTGCAGAAATCCCCAGTTTCATTTCACATTTAGTTTTGTTTGATGAGTTCTCCAGATAGTTTAGAAGCAGGTAGAAAGTAGGAAATGAGGGTCATCCTTCAGAATACATGATTATAATGCTTTTAACTTTCATCTCCCACCAGGCAAATTCTCTTAATTCAGAGAATTTTTTGGTTAACAAATGGAATTTCTGAGCTGCAGAAGTTCCTTTTCTGTTCATGGTGTTGTGCAGCTGCATAGGCAGTTTCCACATCTTGTGCCATAATCCAATAATAATAATAATCTCTCTCCCCCCATTTTCAACAAATACTTTACACATTCTTCATTGTATATTTGTTTTAAGTACAGAAATTAAATTGTATGTACTATATTTTTTTTTAAATCCTATTGAAAATTCTCAGTTTTTCCCCAGGGCACATACATGTGGAATCAACTTTTCTATTATAATTTGTTGGGAATTTTGTAACTGGAATATCCTTGTATGGAATTTAGTCTGTAAATATGCCCCAAATCATTTTGTTGTTGTTGTTGTTGTTGAAAATAGAGCAATGTAGAGTAAATGGATATAACTGAAACTGATTTGAAACAATGTACAAATAAATAGAAAGATGACAGCAGTATTATTTAGAAACTCAGTATACATTGTTAACTTCACATAAAAAATATCCTCCTAAACATATAATTTTATTGAGAAACAGAGTGAGAGTAAATCTTGCTCCAGAATTTACCAATGAATCTGAATGTAAAATGGGATTTTGGAGTGGCATACAAAATAATCTCTGATACCATTAGGTTGGGATTTCCCGAAGATATCAACTCTAGTTAAAGCCATGTTACTTGGAATACTTGATATATACTTCTACATATTTAATATGGATTCTGATTAGTTTTTACGTATTACCTAATTCCAATCAATCCCATTACTACAAAAAGAAAGGCAATTTTTTTGTCTTTTCCAGAAAGTGGTGTCTACAAACATACATGTTTTGCTTTGAATCCTATTCTCAGATGGGGAAACTCAAGTTACACATATTCTCTAGAATGACTGAAGCTGCACTCTTTCAAAAGTGAAGATTTTGACCTGCTGCAGTGGCTCATTTTCCAAAACTGCTTTCAGAAGGACACATAGCTGCACAATGGCCATGAGAAGGATCTGTGAGATGAACATCAAAATGTGATCAGATGGTACGATTTTATTTTACCCAGTAAAGCCAGCATCTGACCAGGAGTATCATACCATTCTGTGTTTTAATACAGATATTGTGAATTTAATTAATGTCATAGTTGGGTAGACATAGAAAGGTTTCTTTATATAACCCCACTTACTTGACCTGGACCCATTAAGAGTCACTGAACACAGAGAAGGCCTCTGTGCATCAGGTGCCTGGCCTTAATGTAAGGCATGGGAGAGTGCAGTATCCCAGGCATCCATTACATCATCATCATCATAATTATTATTATTAACTTAGCTTTGCAGCAGAGAAATTCTTTACATTCCTGACTTACCTAGAACTCTATTTCCAGATAGGACTTTCCTCACACTCAGAGTTTCACCTTCTTCTGTTGGGATAAAAGACAGGCAGCCACTTTGCCAGCTCACTTTACATTTTTTACCTAAGCAACTTGTCATGGCCAATATCAACGGGTGCCATGGCTAGTGTGTGTAACCCATGCAGAGAGTCCACGCTATTTATTTTCATTCACAGAGCTTGGTTGTCTGTGAAGCCTCTTTCATGAAACAGCCAGGTCAGGCAAAACTGGCTAAGTCCCCTCACCAGCAGAGAACGCTGATCACGAGCACAATTCTGGAATGCCAGGAGAGAACAGTGTTTGCGAGCTTACCTCCGGAAGTTTGATCACTTCCTGGAGCCAACTGCCATTCCACTTCTTCGCTTGGCCTGCTGGACGTGTTCACAGGTCTTGGGATAAAATGTCTCTCACAAAGCATATCAATTAACCTCTTCCTACAGCCAGTTGCCATTGGAGGTCAGGCTCCACTGGTGAACTCTTCCTCGCCAGCAGAGAACACAGATCAGGAGCGCATCTCTGGAACTTTCATCAATTCTTGAAGCCAACTGTCACTCCAGTTCTCCTTTGGGCCTGCTTCAAGTCTGCACAGATCTTGGGAAGAAAAGACTCCTTCCTACAAACAAAATTGCTTACCCTATTCCTGATGTCAATTGCCATGGAAAATAGCCTTCAACCCTCTTTGCCTGAGGTAAATAACTTAAGAGAGTTTTCTCTGCTCGACTGCCTTAGAAACTACCTGCCTAGACCAGTGGAGAGATGCCTACTGGCCTCAGATAGGCTGTTGCACTTTGACCACACATCATGGTCTTCCAGTCCATAGACTACCATCAGGAACCCAAGATTCACAAGAGGAGTTTTACAACCTAAACAAAAGCCTGGAGTATTTGACAACCAATAAAGTCCAGAAGGATTTCCCACCTCAACAACAGCTGGCACGATCTCTGCCCAGATTGTGGTACAGAGACTCACATGCGGAACAGTAAGAGGGCAAGGATTGCACGGGGGTAAGATTCCATGACTCTGGATGTGCAGACAGCCAGTACTATACTGCAAGCCGTGAAGTATCTACAGACTGTATGGGCACTTCAAGCTCCACAAAGGAGCTGAGACAGGGCCAGAAAGGAAAGGGACCACTCCTTTTGCAGATCCTAGCTACCATGAGAAACACCGTGAGCAGTTATCCCAGTCTGTCTGCTTTCCATCCAGTCATCAGAAAAAGACCTAGGTCATCTTTTCTGCCAAGAGCAGAAAAGGCTTAAAGACACTTGGATATGTCTGTCCTGTTGGAAGAGAATGTGGACTGCTGCCTTATCTGTAGTGGAGTTGATTCAGGGTCTTCAGGACCTGGTCCAAAGGATGCAAAAGCAAAGACAACAGGAACTTATGCAGAACCAACTGGACCATATTCCTCTGATCAAAGTGAACTCGTAAACTCCCCATCTGATCAAAAGTCCCTGAAAACTACCCCATGTACAGTTTCAAAATCTGTTTCAGGAATGAGGGTAACCTCTGACTCTGTCTTTGGGAGTCAGAGATCCTCCAAATATTTGGAAGACAAACCCAGAAGATTCCCCTCTCTAGAACAGGACCTCATTTCTTTTTCCTGTATTAAAGAAGACCAAAATCTTTCCATTAGTCCTGAAAGAAAACTTAGGCAAGCTCACACAGACCAAGCATATCTAAGCAATTTCCATTTGCAAATGTGAGGCTGACCAAAAATTTTATACCAGTTAAAACATTAAAAAGTTTGCCATTTAATAAAGAGAATCCCCATTCCTACATGAATATGCAAGCAGTTACTGGTAGGGCTCTAGTACCACCCACAAGTGAGGGAGGAGTTTTGGATGATACCTCACCTTCAGAGAAGTCTGTGAATAAATTTTGCTTTACCCATTGTTCTTTTCGCTCCCTGCAGTTCACTCAAGGGCCTATAACACTATCCATTCCTGCAGACTGGACATACAAACATATGCCATACACAGAGGAAGCGGTCACTCATACATCCAGTTACAAAGTGGAGCCTAGGCTTTCCTCATCTAGGAGAAGCAGATTGAAACATGAAACCACAGCACAACAAAGCCTCAGTAGATCTAAACCAGAATACAATGCCCTAAATTTGCAAAAATATGACCCACAAACTCCCTGCCCTGCCTTAAAAGCTAAGGGAGCCCGAACAACCAACACTTACAATGAATGGAACACTGATAGATTAATGGGGACATCTAATTCTCCAGACATTTATTCATCAAAAGAGGCCCAGGTTAATTCTAAATCTATTGGCGGGGCCTTAGCATCATCCACAATGGAGGGAGGAGCTGTGGCCAATGCCTCCCCTACAGAGAGAGCTGTGGACCTATATTGCTGTGCCCCTGACACTCTTCAGCCTTTGCAGTTCAGTCAAGGAACAACAGAACTTTCCATGCCTGTAGATGCGACACTCAGACATATGCCCTCTCAGGTGGAAGAGCTGAAATGTTCTCCCTCTATAAAAGAGGACCATAGGCTATCATCTTCTATGAAATTCAGAATTCAACAGGTAGCCACTGCACAAGGAAGCCTAAAGAGATCACAACATTATGACAATTGCTCAGCACAGAAATCCAATGACCCACCAACTTCTACCAATTTTTTAATAGCTGAGGAAGGACTAACACCCAATATAAAAGATTAATGGGATTTTGACATTGTTCTGAATACATCTGGGTCTCTAAATCTTCCATTATTCTCAGAACCATCACAGGATAGGTTCATCAATTTTGACGAAGCCCAAGCACATTCCACATGGGAGGAAGGTGCTTTGGATAATCCTTTACATTCAGAGTGGTCTTGAAAGACCCCTGCCCCTTAGCCCTTTCTTTCTCAAGTTTGTCTCCTCTTCCTCCTGTTGGCGGCTTCCCCGATCCCCACCCCCGGCGGCTTCCACTTCCCCCACCATCCGCCGCACACCCAGCCCGAGAACGAGCACCAGGTGGGCTGGCCCGAGAACGAGCACCAGGTGGGCCGGCACGAGAACAAACACCAAGTGAGCCGGCCTGGAGCCCTGCCCCTGAGCCCCCGCCCGATGAGAAACACTCCGTCCCAAGGTCTCTGCCCCCAAGGTCAGCCATCTGGACGCGGAGGGAGGGGGAATTGAGTCTGTTGTACCAGACACCAGACCTTGAGAATATGCTGATCTGGAATGGCTCTGTGTCTCATTTGAACCATCCAATAGAAATGATTCTGTATTTCGCCTCATTTGAAAGACTCTATGTTTCACCTCATTTGAATAACTCTGTACTTTGCCTCATTTGAATAACCCTGTATAGCGCCTCATATACATTGACCAATGGGAATAGCTCTGTACAATGCCTCATTAGAGTTATCCAATAGAATCCCTGCTCCTAGCTTGCGCCTTTTTCCCTATATAAGGACCCCTTTCACTTGGCTCGGCGCGCTTGGCCTCACAGAAGCTAAGTCGCCCGGGTACCCGTATCTCCAATAAAGCCTCTTGCGGTTTTGCATCCAAGCTCGTGGTCTCGCTGATTCCTGGGTGCGGGTCTCCTTCTACGAAAGTACCTCTTCGGAGGGTCTTTCATTTGAGGGCTCGTCCGGGATAGAGACCCCCACTCAGGGACCACCGACCCACGTTTGGGAGGTAAGTGTTGTGCGGATCCGCTGTTTTGTCTTGTCTGGTTTCGTCTTGCCTGTCTGTCTGAATCCGTTTTGTGAATTGCGATTGTGTTTGTAGTATACAGCTGTGTACATTTGTATTTGGCGGATCCGAGGAGGAACTGACTAGTTCGGACTCCCGACCGCGGCTCCAGGAGACGTCCTGGTAGCGTTTGAAACCCTTGGCTTGAGGGATTTGTACTTTGAACTTGGGAAGCCCTCGGCGTGAGGGATTTGTACTTTGAACTTAGATCTATGACTGGACATTTTCCCAGTCTCTTTGGAGAAGGCCCTCGGCTTGAGGGATTTGCAATCTTTACTGGGGACGAGGAAGGAGGGCCCCCTTCCTCGACCCCCTCTCAATTCCTTCTGTCGACTCTCTGTCGAAACCGCGCTGCGAAAGTCTGTTCTGTGTTATTCGGTCTTTGTCTTGTAGCTGTCATTTGTGTCCTCCTAAGCCTAGAAACTATGGGGCAAACTGTCACCACTCCTTTGTCCCTAACACTCTCGCACTGGAGGGATGTACAGGAATATGCTCATAACCAATCTGTTGATGTGCGTAAACGCAAATGGATTACTCTTTGTTCTTCAGAATGGCCGACCTTTGACGTAGGCTGGCCACGAGATGGTACCTTTAACCCCCAGACTATATTCCAGGTAAAAGAGAAGATTATGGATCCTGGACCACACGGGCATCCCGATCAAGTGGCTTATATCGTCACTTGGGAGGCTTTGGTTCAGGACCCCCCTCCCTGGGTACGTCCTTTCTTACATCCCAAGGGCCCCTCTCTCCTTCCCCCCTCTAACCGCTCCAACCGACCCATTCCTTCGGCCCCTACACCTCCCACTCCTTTGATTCCTCCCAACCCCCCTTCCCATTCCAACCTTTACCCTACCGTGGTGAAAGACACTAAGGCTAAAGAAAAGAAGACACCTAAGGTACTCCCTCCGGGAGAAGACCAGTTGGTTGATCTATTAACGGAGGAGCCCCCGCCATATCCGCCACTGCCGCCCCCACCAGAGGCAGAAGCGGACTCCGCCGCTGCCTTGGCGGAAGCGGCCCCTGACCCTTCACCAATGGCTTATCGACTAAGAGGTCGCAGGGAGCAGCCCGTTCCAGATTCAACCACTTTGCCCCTCCGAACTGGACTGAACGGCCAACCTCAGTATTGGCCATTCTCAGCATCGGACCTCTATAACTGGAAAAATAATAATCCTTCTTTTTCTGCAGACCCCGTGAGGCTGACATCTCTCATAGAGTCGGTACTCACGACTCACCAACCCACCTGGGATGATTGTCAGCCGCTTTTGCAGGTCCTCTTAACCTCGGAGGAGAAACAGTGCGTGCTACTAGAAGCACGAAAAAATGTCCCAGGAGCAAACGGGCAGCCCACCCAGCTACCCAATGAAATTGATGCGGCTTGCCCTCTTGAAAGACCTGAATGGGATTTTACCACCGAAGCAGGTAGGACCCACCTGCGTCTCTATCGCCAGTTGCTGGTAGCGGGACTCCGGGGGGCAGGACGCAGACCCACTAATTTGGCCCAGGTGAAGCAGATAATACAGGGTGCGGAGGAATCACCTGCCGCTTTTCTAGAGAGATTGAAAGAAGCGTACAGGATGTATACTCCCTATAATCCGGAAGATCCAGGTCAGGCCACCAACGTTTCTATGTCCTTTATTTGGCAATCAGCCCCGGACATAAGAAACAAGCTTCAAAGGCTAGAAAATCTACAGGGATATACACTCCAAGATTTGTTGAAGGAAGCAGAACGTATTTTTAATAAGAGGGAAACACAGACAGAAAGAGAAGAACGTTGGAGGAAGGAAACCCAGGAGAGAGAGGAAAGACTAAGATAGGAAGCTGAGGAAAAAGAGGTTGCGAGAGACCGTAAGCGGAATAAAGAAATGAGCAGGTTATTGGCCACGGTAGTGACAGGCCAGAGACAGAATAGACAGAGGGATGACAGAAGGGGGCCCCACCTGGACAGGGACCAATGTGCTTACTGTAAAGAAAAAGGACATTGGGCAAGAGAATGCCCTAAGAACCCCCGGGCCAAGCTTCCACCGCCAAGGGTTTCTGACCTCCTGAACCTAGAAGATTAGAGGAGTCGGGGCCAGGAGCCCCCCCCTGAGCCCAGGATAACACTGCAAGTCGGGGGGCATCCGGTCACCTTCCTAGTCGATACAGGGGCACAACATTCCGTTCTGAATCGGTCACCCGGACCCCTGAGTCACCGGACTGCATGGGTACAGGGAGCTACAGGCGGAAAGCAGTACCATTGGACTACAAATCGGCAGCTCCAGCTCGCGACCGGTAAGGTTATGCATTCTTTCCTCCATGTGCCAGATTGCCCCTACCCCTTACTAGGACGGGACCTATTGACCAAATTAAAAGCTCAAATACACTTTGAGAGGTCAGAAGTCAAAGTCACAGGGCCAGAGGGAATTCCCCTTACCATCTTGACAATGTCCATAGAAGATGAATATAGACTCCATGAAAAGAGGACTAATTCGAACAATCAGGAAACCCTTGATCACTGGCTTGCGGAATTTCCCCAAGCCTGGGCTGAAACAGGAGGAATGGGCCTTGCCATTAACCAGGCCCCAATTATAGTAACCTTAAAAGCTGCCATCCTTCCTGCATCCGTCAGACAGTATCCAATGCCTAAAGAAGCCCGCGAAGGAATTCGGCCACATATTAAAAGGTTACTTGAACAAGGGATTCTGGTGCCCTGTAAATCTCCTTGGAATACACCCTTGCTACCCGTTAGGAAGCCGGGAACTAATGACTACCGGCCAGTGCAGGACCTGAGAGAAGTCAATAAAAGGATAGAGGACATACACCCTACTGTCCCCAACCCTTACAATTTGCTGAGTGGATTGCCACCTAACTATACCTGGTACACAGTCTTAGATCTTAAAGACGCTTTCTTCTGCCTCCGCCTGCATCCCACCAGCCAGCCTATATTTGCCTTTGAATGGCAGGACGCGGCCCTTGGAATCTCTGGGCAGCTGACTTGGACTAGGCTACCTCAAGGGTTTAAGAACAGCCCTACCCTTTTTGATGAAGCTTTACATCAGGACCTGGCAGAATTCCGGGTTAGGTACCCCGCTCTAATCCTCTTACAATATGTAGATGACATTCTCCTGGCAGCCAAAACCAAAGGGGAATGCAAGGAAGGCACTCAAGCCCTCCTCCAGACTCTTGGGAGCCTAGGGTACCGGGCATCCGCCAAGAAGGCCCAGATATGTCAGAAACAGGTGACCTATTTAGGATACAAGATAAAGGATGGACGTCGATGGCTAACGGAAGCCCGTATGCGAGCCATCTTAGACATTCCCACCCCACAAAATCCCCGCCAACTGAGAGAATTCTTGGGAACGGCAGGCTTCTGCCGCCTATGGATCCCTGGGTTTGCCGAAATGGCGGCTCCCCTCTACCCCCTCACTCGGCCAGGGGTTGCTTTTAAATGGGAAGAGCCCCAAAAGAAAGCCTTCACCGACATCAAAAAGGCTCTCCTTGAATCACCAGCCCTGGGTCTACCGGACTTAGCTAAGCAATTTGAACTTTTTATAGACGAGAAAGAGGGCTATGCTAAGGGAGTCCTCACCCAAAAACTGGGGCCTTGGAGAAGGCCCACTGCATACCTCTCCAAGAAATTGGATCCTGTGGCATCGGGATGGCCACCCTGCCTTCGAATGATTGCCGCTATAGCCCTGCTGGTAAAAGATTCTCACAAGCTAACCTTGGGGCAGCCTTTGACCATACATGCCCCTCATGCAGTAGAGGCAGTCATCAGACAGCCTCCAGACAGATGGCTTACTAATGCCCGAATGACTCATTACCAGACTATGCTGTTAGACAAAGACCGGGTCCACTTCGGGCCTTTGGTGACTCTGAACCCAGCCACCCTGCTCCCCCTCCCTGGGGAGCCCGAGGCTCATGATTGCTTACAGGTATTGGCCGAGGCCCATGGAGCGAGATCCGACCTGACTGACCAGCCTCTACCTAGCCCGGACCACATCTGGTTCACGGATGGAAGCAGCTTTTTGCATCAAGGAGAACGAAGGGCGGGCGCGGCAGTCACCACAGAGAATCAGGTCATCTGGGCCCAGGCACTCCCCCCTGGAACTTCCGCACAGAGGGCAGAACTCATAGCACTCACGCAGGCTCTAAAATTGGCAGAAGGTAAGAGGCTCACCGTGTATACAGACAGTCGTTATGCCTTCGCCACTGCCCATATACATGGAGAAATTTACAGACGGAGGGGGCTGCTTACCTCCGAAGGGAAAGACATTAAAAATAAGGAGGAAATCCTCGCTCTCTTAAGGGCTCTTCATCTGCCCGCTGCCTTAAGTATCATACATTGCCCTGGACACCAAAAAGGGGATTCTTTCGAAGCAAGGGGCAATCGAAGGGCAGACTTGGCTGCCCGAGAGGCGGCCCTGACCACAGACACCACCATTGACTTTTGTATATTGATAGAACTTTTGCCCAAAGTCACATACCACCAACCTGAATATGTTTACAGCGTACTAGAGAAATCAACCCGATATAAGAGGGAGCCAATATCCTTTACCGTGGCCCTATTATTAGGAGGAATAACAGTGGGGGGCATAGCAGCCGGCATAGGGACCGGAACCGTTGCCCTACAGGGAATTAATCATTTTAAGCTTCTACAACAAGCCATGCACACGGATATCCAGGTCCTAGAAGAGTCAGTCAGTGCACTCGAGAAATCCTTAACATCACTCTCTGAGGTGGTCCTGCAAAACAGACGAGGATTAGATTTATTATTTTTACAGGAAGGGGGGCTATGTGCTGCCCTCAAGGAAGAATGCTGCTTTTATGCAGATCATACAGGAATAGTTAGGGACAGCATGGCCAAACTTAGGGAGAGGCTAAAACAGAGGCAACAGCTATTTGAGTCTCAACAAGGATGGTTCGAAGGATGGTTCGCTAAGTCCCCCTGGTTGACTACCCTTATATCCACGCTCATGGGACCTCTGGTTATTCTATTTTTGATCCTCATATTTGGTCCCTGCATTCTGAACAAACTGACTCAATTCATCAGAGAACGACTATCTGTTGTACAGGCCTTAGTCTTAACTCAACAATATCATCAGTTAAAGCAAATAGATCCAGAGTATCCAGAGACCTCTGAATGAAAGATTCCATTCAGTTACAAGAGAAATGGGGGAATGAAAGACCCCTGTCCCTTAGCCCTTTCTTTCTCAAGTTTGTCTCCTCTTCCTCCTGTCGGCGGCTTCCCCGATCCCCACCCCCGGTGGCCTTTCCCCGCCCGGCCCGAGAACAAGCACCGGGTGGGGCCGGCCCGAGAACAAGCACCGGGTGGGGCCGGCCCGAGAATGAGCACCAGGTGGGCCAGCCCGAGAATGAGCACCGGGTGGGCCGGCACGAGGGCGAGCACCAGGTGGGTCAGCACGAGAACAAACACCGAGTGAGCCGGCCTGGAGCCCTGCCCCTGAGCCCCCGCCCCGCCCGAAGAGAAACACTCCGTCCCAAGGTCTCCGCCCCCAAGGTCAGCCATCAGGAAAGGGGGGGGAATTGAGTCTGCTGTACCAGACACCAGACCTTGAGAATATGCTGATCTGGAATGGCTCTGTGTCTCATTTGAACCATCCAATGGAAATGATTCTGTATTTCGCCTCATTTGAAAGACTCTGTGTTTCACCTCATTTGAATAACTCTGTACTTTGCCTCATTTGAATAACCCTGTATAGCGCCTCATATACATTGACCAATGGGAATAGCTCTGTATAATGCCTCATTAGAATTATCCAATCGAATCCCTGCTCCTAGCTTGCGCCTTTTTCCCTATATAAGGACCCCTTTCCCTTGGCTCGGCGCGCTTAGCCACACTGAAGCTAAGTCGCCCCGGGTACCCGCGTCTCCAATAAAGCCTCTTGTTTTTTGCATCCAGTTCGTGGCCTCGCTGATTCCTGGGTGTGTGGGTCTCCCTCTACGAAAGTGCCTCTTCGGGGGTCTTTCAATTATTATACACACATTTACCCTAAAGCTCTAACTCTTTGGATGTGCTTGATCCTTGGGAAAATGCTGTGGCCTTCATGCCTGTCTCACTTTCAAGTCTAGCAACATAGACTAAGACAAGGTCAGACAAATGTGTTCAGCTGTTATGGCTGCCAAAATGGGGAGATGGTCCCTTCACTACTTCTACTGATTCAGTGGCAAAATCAGCTCATACAAGCAAGGATTGCTTTTGGCCTACAGTTTGTGGGGCACAGGGTATGGTGGTGGCAGACAGTCCCATGCCACTTGGAGGAAGAAACTGCTTGCTCGCCTCTCAGACAATCAGGAAAGACCCGACCTCAGCAGGGTTCTCATGTCACCTCTCCCACTGTGACAGGGACCCCAGCCCAGGGACCTGATGGTACCACCTGCGTGTAGCACAGTTCTGACCACCTCAGTCATCTAGGAAGTTTCTGTCTAGGAAGAGACCTGACACTCAAAGTAATGAGTGTCACAAGTGCCCTCCAAGTTTCCTAATCCACACTTCCTTGTGACCATTATCTTTTATGGTGGCACTTGTAACTTGTTAGTTTTGAAGGCAATCGATTTTCTGCAGTTTGAACCACTGGTAGAGCAACATGCTCAGTTTTTCTCATTTAGATATCTCTAAAATTTCAGGCCAGTGAGACAGGGTAGACTAGGCTGGTCTCAAACTCACAGAGATCCACCTGCCTCTGCCTCCCAAGTGCTGGGATGTATATTTCTCTTTATAATTCAAACTACCTTTTTGAAAAACAATCAAAGTGTCTAGTATGTAAACACTGGCTCTGCTGCTTTGTTTCATTTTCAAATCTGGACAAACCAAGAGCTGCATTTTCACATAGAATAACCTATGGTGCAGAAAGAAAGAATTATTCTTCTAATTAGAGACTAGTATAGCTGTCAATCAACTTGCTTAGTGAAATTGAAATGTCATCTGGAATGCTTTGACTGCCAAATGCAAGAATCCCTATAGTTTCCACAGATGGCCTCCTAATCTAAACCTAACAAATAACTAGGATAACCATTCTGATTAAAAAGGAAGGTTATATTCTTGTATTTCTCAGTGCTTTGCCTAAAGAGTCTTATGTTCATTTCTGTTCATTCCTCTTGAGATGTCTTTGCTACTCCTGAAGCTTGCTACATTGTCAGATGTCTGTGCCGTGATTAATCACTTCTTCTTCATGTAGATGCAAGTCTTGCTGGATCAACCAGGAATAATGATCCAACAAGACATCAAGAGCTAGAAGCTGGTACAAACGGGAGAAATTCAACAACAAGCCCTTTTGTGAAACCAAATCCAGGGACAGCAGTGTGGAGGGGTTATGTGTCTATGGGGTGCATTTTTCTTAGATGCCCTAGAGGCAGAGGAGTCTCAAAACACATCCAAACAGTGGGATTCACTTGTGGGCTCAGATTCTTGGGGTCTTTGCTCCCAGTGAGTCAGTATTAACTCTGCCACTAAGACAGATTAATTCAGCCCACTCAATGTCTTACAGTCACCAGAGCAGAGCTCACCAGGTGTTTCAGTTACTGATGCATCCTGAAGTATTGAAACTAGGGAAGTTCCAAATTGGCTGTCTTGCCTTTAGAAAGTGGTTGGCATGGTGAATGAGTGTCGGACCTTTGAAGCTCCTTCACCTCATCTGGTGATCTGTTGTCAAGTTCACCCTGTGAGTTGAGCATTGGCCGTGCTTACTTGTTTGCAATTGGAGCATTGGTTCTGCAAGCTAGAGGAAAGAGTCTCAGAACCACAGTAACTGGCTGTTCTTGCTTCCGTGCAGGGACCAGCACTGAAGGCAACAGCGCAGGCCATTCTAGGAACAATCTGGGTTCCAAAGTGGCCTTATTCGCAGGAATCACATCAGGATGTGTCATCTTCATCGTCATCACCATCACCTTGGTGGTACTGCTGCTCAAGTACCACAAGAGGCACGGCAAACACTCTCCACAGCACCTCCAAGCGAGGTGGCAACAACTCTGGCTGGGAACCCAGTGATGTTCTCATACCCCTAAGGACTGCAGATAATGTCTTCTGCCCACATTATGAGAAGGTCAGCGGGGACTATGGGGACCCAGTGTACATCATGCAGGAGATGCCCCCACAGAATCCTGCCAACATTTACTACAAGGTCTGAGGCCTGGGAACTTTGCCTCCCAAGGGAACTCTCACTTTGTTGTGGGTGCAGGGACAGCCTGAGCTTGGCTCTGGGGGCGGAATGCCTCCTAGAAGATCCTGGAGCTGGACTGTCTTGTAGGCTGTAACTTTTCAGCCTTGGGGAACCACAGACTCTCCCCAGAAGCTGGAAGATTGCTAAGAGATCCCCACTTGGACTGCTGTGTCCCTGTGTGGACCTCTATGCTATGCACCCAGCCAGGCACTCAGGACTCTGCAGATCCCGGGGAGGACACGGTGGGCTATGGGTGGTCTATGCAGCAGTACCTTAGGAGAAAGTTGCACCTCTGCCTCTGTGTTTCCTGTCATGCACACTGTACTTGTCACTCGGACCTCGGGTAACCTCAGTAAGGTTTTCAAAGATCCCTAGCATTTAGTCCTCACTCCTTCTGTTTCCAGGGCTCTGCAACAGACCCTTCACTCCACATCCCATATCATTAAGGGACACTCACCACCCAGCCCTGGCCCCACCCTTTACACCAAGATGAAATTAAATGTGTATTAGTTACAGAATTCTGCTTTCCTGGACGCTTGGCTGGGTTTGCTGGGAAAAGCCTGGGAGGTGTGGCCAAGTGAGGAAGGTTCTGGCTACCACTGCAGGTGGAGCATAGTGGGGAAAGCAAGAAGGAAACAATAGATAGTGCTTTGGTTTTGCTGAGAGGAAAGAGGAAAGTGGGAGACTACAGACTTTGTTGAGTGGTGGTAAGCTCACTATCACAGCTATGCAACAGGAAATCAAAGACCCTCTCCTGAAGTGGAACAACGGGGCCGTTGTTATGAAAAGACTGGCCAGAATTCTGAGGGAGAGGACAGACCTCTGGGGCAGGACTGTTGAGGTACTGGCAATAAGAAGCACAGCCCTGGATCTGCGGGAGAGTCAGTCTGCTTTGGGAGATGGTTTAAGCAGACTCAGCTGCTATATTACCATGTTTTAATCACCACAGGGTAAAATCATGTAGGAGAACAGCAGAGAGCCAAATCTGACCTAGAAGTTGAAAAGCTAAAGGTCAAAAAGGTTGTAAGTCCATCACCACTAAGGATATTGGGAAATTTTCATTAGCAAAGGTTGGTCAGATTCATCTAGTCCCCATGAGTGCCCTTCTTCTTCCCCGATTGAGCCTTACACTTTGGTTATTGGTTGATGGCTGTGCTGTCTGGGCTGTGAGGCTGTAACCTGTCTCCATGTCAAAGCAAAGCATACATGGCCCACCTCTAAGTGTCCTTAAGATGGAGATAACATGATGTCAAGGAGAAAGAGGGAGATAGGACATATTTATAATAGGTGTATAGAACACAGGGATATAAAATGAAAGATATTTACTTATATATATTTTAAGATTACACACAATACATACCACGAGACGTGGAATTCATTGGTTGTGGCAATTAAAGCAGTACCAGCCCTTAGCGCTTTGCAGGTAAAACATCAAATAGAGCTACTTCTAAGAGAAGTGGCATCACCCCAAAAGTTATCAATTGTCCCAACTCACAGGACTTCAACCCGGGGCAAGAGAGTCAGGGATAGCAAATGGGGACAAGACACACAGAAAGAACGACCACAAGACAGGATTCTGATCAAGTGGCAAACTTTATTTCTCAGACTAGTTTATATAATCAGTAGAGCAGGATATGGGCAGGGGTAGAATGGGTTGTTTGTGCACCAGGTTTTATTATAGGCAGGATATTTGGAAGCCAAAAATAAGAAGTTTGGCAGGGTAAAGTGTTCATGAGTAAGAGGTCCAGGAAGGTTTTCCTAGGTGACTGAGCCTGTGGGTGGAGGACTGGGTCAAGTTGTTTCTTTTCTTGAGCTGAGGCTCTAAGGAACTGCTATGTAAAGTTTAATATACAACTATGTGGCCAGCCAAGAATGGCCTAAGATCTTATGCCAAGCCCTGAGATCTTTGGTTCCAAAGTGTAGCGCCTGCACTACAACATTTCCATAGTATAGGGCTAGGTACTTGGGTATTTAATTAAAGACAAGACAGCAGGTCTTTCTTGCAGGGAGAGAATGCCCTTTATTCCAACAAGAGTGGGGGCTTATATACCAGTCAGCAGGCATGTTGGAAAACTACCCAAATCACAAGTTCAAGTTCCCAGGCCCGTGAGGCAATCCTGAAAGGGCAAATAATAGAATAACAGGAACTTGCACTCAGGACTTCAGGGAAGGAAGAAAACAGGATGTACTTGCTAGGTAAGCTCCTAGTCACAAGCTGGTCAGCAGACCCCTATGGGGGAAGGGCCAAACAAGCCCCCCTTTTATATATACATATAAAATGAGAGTCAGTCTTAGATCACCCAGAACAACAACATCTGCTTTACCCGTCATTGAAATGCCTGCCCAGGCCCCTCAGACCCTCTGGCTTAGGTTAGCAGACATCCCCTAAGTCTTACCCATCATTGACTGCTCACTTGTCCTGCAGGCCCAGCCAGACCTGCGCTGAGGGGTTATCTGCTGCCAAGGAAAGCATGGTTTGCTTGGTTTAAAAATGGCACTGGGTTTGCCACCATCCTGTATGGCAAAGGCAGACTGGGGCTAAATCGGCACTGCCCAGGGCTATAATTCTGAGGGCCAGCAGCCTACTCCATTCCTTAGTTAATTGACCTCTTAGCTGCAGTCCATTTAAGAGGGAGTCTCCTGAAAGGGGAGGCACCCTGGTCTTAATAATTAGAGTAGCCAATTGAGTTGTGTGAAGATTTAAAGTACCCAATTGTACTAAAGAATT
Source organism: Cricetulus griseus (assembly GCF_003668045.3). Taxonomy (NCBI): domain Eukaryota; kingdom Metazoa; phylum Chordata; class Mammalia; order Rodentia; family Cricetidae; genus Cricetulus; species Cricetulus griseus. The sequence continues at coordinate 16,388 of NW_023276889.1, forward strand.
GATATTATTTTGAGAATTTAAGGCAGGGGCAACCTCCCCTGAGAGCTTATCCAGCGTGCCTGCTGTGGCAACTGAGTGAAAGATAGCGATGTCAGCTGTAGCAGCAGTGACAGTGGCTGCTGTGATGTGAGCAAGAGCTGGTTCTCTCCCAAGTATTCCAATGGCATAGGCATAGTACCATGAACTCGAACCACCAAGGCCAAACTCTCACCACTCCAACGGCTTCTCAAATGGCATTCCTGAAGGGAACAAATAAGCACTTCTCCCATGGGAGTGTTAATGCTCATTGAAAATTCTCTGACAGCTGTCTTTCCCAGGCTAAGTTTGGAGCTGAACATCACTGTCCACACCTCACTCCAAAGACCCACCAGCACCGGGACAGGCTGGCTCCTCACAAATCCCAATGGGTCTTTTGATGACTGTAGTGTATCAGCCAGGAACAGGGCACACACAACGCTGCGGGACCCAAATTGGGTCTCACTATCATGTGGGAAGATGCAAACAGACCCTGGGGCCCACAGCAAAACTGAATCTGGCCCCTTCCAAAGGCCTGAGAGAATATCTCTCCATTTAACCAGAGGTTTTTGCTGTGCAGAGGACCACCAATGACGGTCTGCTGCAGAGATACCAGAAGCATCCACAATTTAAAAAATTAAGATATAAAGGATAAGTGATAGAGTAGAGTGAGAGGAACCAAGGTGACCCTCAAGGTCCCCCTTCTTTACTTTAGCCAAATAGGTTTTCAAAGTGCGATGGGCGTGCTCCACAGTAGCCTGTCCTTGGTGGTTGTAAGGAATACCAGTCTTTAGAGTAATCTCCAAGTATTGACAAAAATGATTGAAACATCTGCTAACATACGCAGGTCCATTATCAGTCTTGAGCTCAAAGTGCATTGGCTGGTGCTGGCAGCAGGGCCGACAACTGGGAACCCCATTCCCAGGCTGGTGGCAAGAGAGCGTGTGGCCAACAGCTAAGTGAGAAACCAGGGTCTTCCAAACTCATCTCAGATCGGGCCACAACTAGTGTGGGGTGGTGTGGGCAACGAGGGAGTCGAGAAGGAGGGGGAGAGCAGCACCCCTTGATAAAGGTGGGGAGACGGGAAGCCCTGAATTCCACACCCAAGGCCAATTTCAGAGGGAGAGGAGGTTACAATCTAAGACTTGGCCAAGGGCCAGAGTGAGGGGGGGCAATGGCTTGGATGGGGCATGACTTAAGAAAGCAGGGGTAAAGCCAAAGCACCCCCAAGTCCAGCAGTAGTCCCACAGCTGCTACCTGAATCCCTCCCTTCTATTATAAGGGCCAGCACACAGCTGTGGCAGGAGGGCGGGGCGAGCAAAGGCAGACCCAGGCAATGTGTCAGCAGCAGGTGATTGTGTGACGTGTTTGTTCACAGTTTCATTAGCTGTGACCACCATGCCCAAAGGAAACTGATTTCAACACACCTTCTTGATCCCAGAAGTTCAACTAGGCAGCCAGCAGTTACACTCAACAGATGTTACTCAGCACAACTTAGGTATGTCAAATGGACAAGAAATTAGTATCAGAACAGTGTCTCAGGATGAAGTCCGAGTGGAGCTTCCTCTCCAGTACTTTGAGGTCTACAAGATGAATCTAGAAAATAAACTACTGTGGAAAATGAAGACTTAGGTTGAATTGGGGAGGGGAGGCCAGGCCCTTGGTGACTAATTGCTGTAACACTGTCCTTCTGTTGGCTGTGGCAGCTTCAGGTTCTCTTTTGACATCATCAAGACCCGAAGCTCCTTCAGGATGACTTTGATGCTATGGGATTCCTGCCATTTTGCCAGCACTGCCATGGCACTTGTATCCACCACTCCATTTGAACTACTCACACAGCTCATATTGACTTTTGTTACCAATCTTACAGATGGGGGTGCTTCCAGGTATTTAGGCCCACATTCTATTTTAACGCTGTATATTTGGTTTTCTTAAATTGATCTTGGAGGCCCAATTATCATCCCTGTCCATTTTGTAAGTGTCATTTCCTCATCGTCCTCTAGACCCAGGCTAACTGTGCCATCGACTACTCCTTTCTGTCCTTCTTCCAACTCTTCCAACGGTCAGAAATTTTGAGGGACTTTTACACCAGAGCCTGTGGTGGCTGCCAACTTGCTTCCCAAATGTTTTTTCTTAACTCGAGTTCCCCATATCTTGAGAGATTCTGTGATCCCAGAAAGAAATAAATCTTCCTTGCTAAATGCTTGTCCCATTGTTCAACTTTTCCACATAGGTGGTGTTCATCAACCGAAAGTCCAAAGAGCTGGGTAGGCTGCTGGGTCTTCCTCCATCCAAGGCATATAATTGACCTTGTAATGGATGTCTTACTGCATGGAGTGGCCCATCCTGCTGATGAACACTGAAGTTCCCAGATTCCCAACTGTATCAAGCCACATGTTGGGCACCAGTTTTCCTGACCTGCAGGATGTCAACCTAGGGCAAGAGAGTCAGGAATAGGGAATGGGGAAAGAGACACAGAAAGAAGAAACACAAGACAGGATCCTGATAAAGTGGCATACTTTACTTTTCTCAGGCTAGCTTATATAGTCAGCACAGCAGGATATGGGCAGGGGTAGAATGGGTTGTTTGTGCAACAGATGGTAGTGTAGGCAGGATATTAGGAAGCCACAAAGAGGATGTTTGGCAGGGTAAAGAGTTCATGAGCAAGAGGTTCAGGAAGTTTTGCTTAGGTGACTAAGCCTGTGGGAAGAAGAATGGATCAAGTTGTTTTCTTATCTTAAGCTGAGGTTCTAAGGAGCTGCTATGTAAAGGTTAATATAGAACCATGTGCCCAGTCAAGAAAGACTAGGATGCCTAGGATCTCATTCCCAGACCTGAGATTTGGCTCCCAACAAGAGACAGTGTGTCTCCTTATGTAATTTACTCATTTCAACACCATAGGAATCCTGGCAGGTTTACCCCTGCTGAGTATATATATCTAATTAATACTGTTACTTCAGGGTCCCAATTTTCAATTAGGTTTTTTTTTTGAAAAAACAAAAAAGGACATAGCTTCTTAACAAATTATTTACCATGTTAATGTAATGTTAATGTAAAGAAAACAGAAAACAGAAATCAAGACAAACTTAGTTAGCTTATCCCATTGCCTACAAAATAAAGAGAGATAATTTTTTTTCATATGATTTAGTAATCTTTGTTCTTCTGAGATTCTGCACCCCAGAGGTTAGGGCTGAATTCTTGAAACTTGATGGTGAATTTCACATCTTGCTCTTCTCTGTTACAGTTGAGCAGGGGGTATTTTTCTTAAACTTGCATCCAAGCATCCAAGCACAGCTATCGTTTTCATCAGCACAGTGTGACTGCTTGCAAGAGTCCCTGGAAGGGGGCTGTTTCCTGTTGACATTCCCCTCATGGAAAGAAGGAATAGGGAGGATCAATGCATCTTCAGACTCTGGGCCCCCCTCTTTCACTTGCCAAATAGCTATATGTAATTCTGACCCACAGCCTTGTATTCATTAGAGATGCTAGCATTTATAAACTGAGAAAGGTATGCAAGTCACCATCCATGCTCGTGTGAAACTATTCAGTGGTGTGGCTACTCTAGAGTCACCCATGCTCTCACAGGAAATTCCTCAGCCCCCAAACCTCACTGGTTCCCAAACTGGACTTTGATGGAATCATACTTTGGTTTATGGTTGGTTTACTAGGAGGAGGGAGTAGGCATTTGCATGAATCTTTGCACACTGTGAATGATGTTCTTAAGTGAATAACTAGTCTGAGCTCTTCTTTCATCAGAATAAGGCTTTCTTTTTCCTGAGCAAGCTCACTCATAGGAAGGCCATATCTGGTCTATGAAGGAAGAGAAATAATTGATTTTAACTAGGTGTGACATTGTCTGTCTCAAAGCTATGACATAACTCTACGGAATTTCATCTTACGCTTTATTTCATGTATATGTGTGTTTACCCATATTTGGACATGTGCAGTACCTGCAGAGTACAGAAGAGGGAATCAGATACCTTGTAACTGAACTTACAAGAGATGGTTAGCAACCATGGTTTCTAGCAATATAACATGAGTACAATACATCAATACCCAGTGTTATTAAGTGCTAAGCTTACTCTCTAGCCATTTATTTATTGGTTATTTGGTTTTTCGAGACAGGGTTTCTATGTGGCTTTGGAGGTTGTCCTGGCACTCGCTCTGGTAGACCAGGCTATTTCGAAATCACAGAGATCCACCTGCCTCTGTCTCCCGAGTGGTGGGATGAAAAGCGTGCACCAACAAAGATCAGCTTCTAGCCAAATTTTTATGTAACATTTATTTTTATACATTTTTAAATATATTGCATCATTTTTGCCATTCTTTCCCAATTTCTTCCCTTGTTAATTCTTTTAACTAGGTGTAAATAAAGTATTTGCAAATACTTGAAAAAAGTCTCTTGTGCACATTTGTTTTGGTTCTGTGTTATGGTATCAAAATTGAACATAAAGTTTTGGACAGAAAAATAGGGAGATGATCCCTGCCTGATACTATTTGGAACAGTAAAATATACATAAGGTTATTAATCCATCCTTGGGTCCAAACAAGCTTGGATAGAAGGAAAGTGATATGCACAGCTAAGTAATATAATCAAGCCATGTACTAAAAGTCTCCACAAACCTCAGGTCCTGTTTCTCCAGTAAGATGGTCAGATAAGTCATAAATATTGCTACAATAGAGAAATTCTTATCTGGAGGAATCAGTCTTTTCCCACAATGAAATTCGCAGGGAATTCAGAATGTCATGGTGGCTACTATTTCAGTAGATACCAGTGAAAGGCAGTGATATAAATGTAACTTAGAATACCCTTATTCCTATGAGTCAGGCAGGTACCGGAGATTGCTGGTGTGGAGACTGAGGAGCATTATGGTCCCAATGTGGACTGACAGCCACATGAGTTGCCAAATATAAAATGTTGGAAGAAATGGAGGGGGCTGACCCACTTCTGCTGAGTGGAAACAGAGTACAGTTTATGCCAGCTTGTACTCAGTCACACACGAAGAAAGGTATCCGGTATTTGATATTTGTGCTTTCCAGCCCTAATCTCCCACACTAAACATTCTTCCAATCTTCACAGCTGTTTGTAAATAGCTTATTGTATATGCCTTAGAGAGACTTCAAGTCTCACAATTTTAATGTCATCTATATTTATCAGCACTCAGAGCTCCAAACTGAATGTTTTACAGGCATCAGGGGAGAAGAATATGAGCCCATTCAAAAAAGAGAGAGTTCGTGACTGCAAGTATAATCTCCAGCAGGTGTACATCTGATATGTGAGCTTATGGTAACCTATTCATACCTATTTACCACATGGGATACCAACTCACTCTTGTGATTTTGGTTATTCAGCCATCTTTTAAAGAGTTTTATTTTCAGCTTCTCTCTTGATCATTTATTTTGTACTATATTCCCTCATTTTATGGAGATTTGGGTATGGAAATTTCCATAAGCACGAACTCTAAGTAAGTTTTTGATGCAATTGATCATATATTTATTCTGAGGCATCAGAGCTCAGATATATTCATGTTGTTGAATAGAAGGCTCAGCACTTAGAACTCTGACTGCTCATCCATAAGGACAGGTATTGATTCCCAGACACAGCATCTCTACCAGACAAAAGAAAACACTCTTTGAGTACACACGTGAGGAATTTAATGTTTCTTATATTATGTTGTATTAACCATTTTAACATTAACACTGCCAAGTATTTTGAGAAAACAAAACAGCATATTTTGGGAATGTATCATCTACACTTGGGATTGTACTCAAGAGGCAGACACATGACGATCATGAATTCAACTGTATCCCTCATCATTACTGACGCCCAAGCAATGCTGTTAATAAACAGCAAAATCTAAAGGGTGTTAGTGAAAATATGGAAAACATAACCAGGAACAACAAACCACCACACTTTCAGACAAATAGTTATTTGAAAAATATGATCTCACACTGCCTGATAATAAAAAAATACCACTTAGATGATAGTGGTAACCTTATATACATTTCAGCAGAAAAAAAAAAAAAACTAACATTAATCAAATTACAAAATGAACAAAAGCCACAAAAGGAATATAAGGACAACAAAATAAACTTCACTAAATGGATTTGCCACACATATAGCACTCGTTGGCATCCACCTCACATATTTCAAAATAGAACCCCCAATTCAGTGACTGCTAAAACCACTTCCCACTCTATGCCTCATACTGCAGCTTATGGATGTGAGATCTTAGACTCCCAATTTCAATGCCATGCAAATTTTAATGAAGCTCCTGTATCATTAAAGAGGAGAGAAAATAATACAAACTAATAAGCTTCACACATGTAGTAGTTAATTAATGCACTTGAAGAGATGGATAAATCTAAAATTGATACACTATCATTTAAAATCACAGTGTAAGTGTTTCAGCTATGGAAGGAAAGGTATCCCTAAATGTCATAAGTCAATCTATACCTTCATCTGTGAAGGGAAGATGGCCTGGAAAACTGCAGCTCTGAAGAAAAAGTTATCAAGACTTTTGGGATGTCATTCTATTACTGAACCTTTGGATACCAAGGGCTCTGAAGAAAAATCTACCCTGAGTGTCCAATGTCAGGCTTCACATGCTGCTGTGAAGGGAAGATATCCTGGAATCACACAGATGTGAGGAAAAGGTTATTCTGACTGTCAGGAAGTCAGGCTACACATGAAGTTTTGTTAAAGGGGGGGGCGTGTTCTTTGTGCAGGATGTAGCACTCCGGCTCCTTTCTCAGAGAGAATCATTACAACTGAGGTTTGCTCCACTGTGCTGTTAGACTTTATTACCAGAAGTGTCCATTGCTTCTCTTCTCTTCTCTTCTCTTCTCTTCTCTTCTCTTCTCTTCTCTTCTCTTCTTTTCTATTCTCCAGTAGAGAGTTTCCAAGCAATGATAACCGTATCTATTTAGCTCGAGCCCAAATTGTCACTTCTCTTCTTCACTCAACTATGGGGGAAACTGATCCAGAAAAATAACAGTCTGCTACAGGATTAGTGAAAAGATTTTTCTCCTCCTCTGCTCCCTTAAGGGAGTCTCCCAGCAGAAGTGTACGTTGATTGTCTGATCCACTCCACTAGGGAATGGATCCACTCTTTCAAAAGAAGATTTTTACTGAAACTGATGGATGAGATTTACTTGAGTGGGAGGAATCCAGGAAATTGGCTGTCACTACCATTGTGGAAAATGCTATATTCCAACTGAAGAAGCACAGTGTTTATATATGTCTTCTTAGAGAAATAGGTTTTTCATGGAGAATATTTCTCAGCATGTTAATTGGTAAAACTTCAATCCCTGAGATTGAATAACCCTTGAGAATGAATGGATCCCTGCTTGGGGATTGATTGGTTTTGAGCTCAGATATTGGTTGGATTTTTCCTCAGCTTATCAGGGAAAGAGTTTGTTTCTTTGGCTTTGTTTACAGGGCCGATTGTGTTTCTTTCACTAGCCCTTTTTAATTATTTGGGTCTTCTTTCAGGGTATGTTTCTTTGACTCCAGATTCATTTTAAAAAGGCTGTTTATTTCACTGTTCCTAGTTCCTGGATTGGGGTGTGTTTCTTTGGCCGAACCTTTTTTTCTACACATATGACTTCCATGAGTGTGTTGGAGCAGCAATATGAAAATGGACATCATAATGTTTTTACAGATTGTTGACACTGGCAAATTCTTCTATAGAATACTGTTGTGTATCTGATCAGAAGTGTGATGGCTAAAGACCCCACCAACCACTTGATAATGAAAAGCCCTCAGAATCTTTTTCAGGTTCTCAAGAATGATTTTAACATGCTAAGGCTTTAAGAGATTGATTGCCCATAAAGTTTTACTCCTGCATAAATGCAAAATTAAACCAAACTGATTGCATTTATATTTTCACTGCTGAATAGTTTGTAAGGATTTCAAAGATTCCTCATCCATGCAAAAGCTTGACCATATTGATTACCTTAAAATGCTTTGTCTACAGTATGTGTTATTTTATGGCTTTGAAGAAATCATGGAAATGCAAAGGCCTTTACACAGTGATTGCATTCTTAGAGTATCTTCCCATTATGTGTCCTTTTATGTATGTGAAGATGAATATGCGAAGCAAAGCTTTTACTGATTTGAGAATGTTCATATAGTTTCTCTCTAGTATGTGTTCTTTTATCCATTAAAGAGCATTTTGAAATGTGTAGATTTTACCACATTTATTTCATTCATAAGGTTTTTGTCCTCTATGTGTTCCTTCATGCCTCTGAAGGGAAATGTGCTGAGCAAAGGCTTTACCACACTGATTACATCCGTAGGGTTTCTCTCCAGTATGTGTCCTTTTATGCATGTGGAGATTACTGTTCCGAGAAAACGCTTTGCCACATTGATTACATTCATAGGGTTTCTCTCCAGTATGTGTCCTTTTATGGTCTTGAAGAGAACTGTGATGAGAAAAGGCTTTACCACACTGATTACATTCATAGGGTTTCTCTCCAGCGTGTGTCCTTTTATGTGTTTGAAGATAATTGGAATGAGCAAAGGCTTTACCACACTGATTACATTCATAGGGTTTCTCTCCAGTGTGTGTCCTTTTATGACTTTGAAGATAACTGTGCCGAGAAAAGGCTTTGCCACACTGATTACATTCATAGGGTTTCTCTCCAGTGTGTGTCCTTTTATGACTTTGAAGATTACTGTGCCGAGAAAAGGCTTTGCCACACTGATTACATACATAGGGTTTCTCTCCAGTATGTGTCCTTTTATGACTTTGAAGATTACTTGGCCAAAAAAAGGCTTTACTACACTGATTACATCTGTAGGGTTTCTCTCCAGTATGTGTCCTTTTATGCATTTGAAGTTTACTGTGACTAGCATAGGCTTTAAAACATTGGTCACATTTATACAGTTTCTCTCCAGTGTGTGTTCTTTGATGCCTTTGAAGATGACTGTTATATTCAAAGGCTTTAAGACATTGTGTATATTCAGAAGGCTTCTCTCCAGTTTGGTTTCCTTCATGCCTGAAAATAAAATGGGCATGTGAATGCTTTACCATATTCAATACATTGTTGAATCTTGATATCTGTATAAATTAATATTACATTTTTTTGCAATTGTGAAGAAGAATCAGATCATGCAGGCTGATCACTGTTTTTGCACTCATATTTTCCCCTACATTAAGGGTTGTTTGCCATTTTTAAGAGGTTGTCTTGCATCTTTCAAGATACTAGCATAGGTATAATCCTATCATATATGTTTCTAATTTTTAGAAACTTTTTCTACAGGTGATGTTTTACATAATGAAAAGAATTGGAAAAAATCAGATTTTTATCACCATTATTGAATTTTGAAATTTTCCTACACTTTGAGTCATACTACATTTGCTAATGAACTGGAACAAACAGAAGTATGTACACAGTCCTACAGTCATTCTGGTTTTCTGCAGCGTGAACTTGTTTGTGTATCAGCAATGAAGCAGAAAAATAAATAAATTCATCACTTGAAACAAATTCAACAACTATGCTTAAATTGGAACTACTATGTGTCTTTTAAATATTCTGAGATGTAGGTATATTTTGTCCTCCATATCCCTTTGCTGATATGGATTGTATCCTGACTAATACATGATATAATTATTAAAGGATGTTTACAAAGAAGAGGCTTCCATGCTTCGTTCAGTTTGAGTTTCTGTTCCTTATAGACGAGTGCTAGAGAGACTAAGGATTCTCTGCAATAACTGCCCTTTGACTCTTGACAACAATTGTCCCTTTCACTAAACTTACAAAATAACAGCAGGTACATGAGTAAAACTAAATATTTCTGGAATATTTTCTTAATGGAAGGTATGGAGATATCCCTTTAACATCAAACATGTATACATTTAGCAATATAGGTAATATGAAATACATGGAATTAAATTTCTATAGCATAGCTCTCATGTTGTGATGATTCAAGTGGTAATTTCTCTCAAGGCATTGTTTTCTTGACTTCTTTCTTAAAATAATGTGTTGCAAATGCAGCTCACCTACCTGAAGCTGAAGTATATGGTTTTGTGTGAGTTTAATAATCATCAATGAATTTAAGCTGTGCTTAAATACAGTGTTGGTTCTATTTCAGACTTACAGGACAGATTTCAATTCATCAGAGGCACATTTCTATCAGGTCATAGATGAAAATTACCTTTCATGTCTTTTAGAACTCGAACATTCTTCTTCAGTAATATGGTCTTCCTTACTGCATTCTAAAATATAGTAGCAAAATGTACATGTATTAATGAAAATGTGTAAAATTTAAGTTACTCTCTTCAGTGAACCACAGAACAGTTTAAAATATGAAGGTACAGTCTTACCTATATCGGCGAGGTTCTTGTAGGTCTCCAGCATCACATCTTTGTAGAGGTTCTTCTGAGAAGTGTCCAGCAAACTCCACTCTTCCCAAGTGAAGTCGATACGCACATCGTTATACGTCAAGGCATTCTAAATTATCACATACATATGTGCAACTGAAATCATGATACTGATCATATTGTAAATATATGATTCTGTGGAAAGTTATATTAAGATGTGTTACTTTTATGCTATGGAACATTTGGATAGTGAAGTAAACATGTTTTGCTTCTGTTTATGCTGTGGGTTTGTGAAGCTGTTATTCTTAGACTGTCTACAACTCCTGATGATCTGACAAAGAGGTGATTATCCAATAGTGAGGCAGGAAAAAGGGTAGGCTGTCGTAGCAGGACAAAGTATATATAAAAGAATTAATGTGGAAACAAGCACAAAGAAGCAAGATAAAAAAAGAGGATGATGGTAAGGGCCAGATATCAAGTCACTCAGCAAGTAGTGGATTGGGAAAGAAACTAAGATATACATCAATGGAGAAAGTTAAAAGTCTAGAGGCAAAAGGGAGATGGTAACATTTAAGTTAATAAAATTGGATAGAAATAAGGCAAGGAAAGGCCGGGTATTTATCAGTAATCACATGCACGTGTGTATCAGTTTGGGACTGGTAGGTGCCCTTCCCAGAAGGTAAAAATCTAAAGAGCTAAAGGAGTAAAACATTAAGCAAGTGCATGGTACCTGACATGGGACCATATTTCAATGTAACACCAGAGAAAGCTAAAAATAAAAAAATGGGTGTTTTGAAATCTGTGGGTTTTAACTCCTTTGCCAAACCTCTGTCTCCAAAAATTTTTGCATTACAATTCATAGCAGTGCCAAAATTATAGTAATTAAGTAGCAACAAAAAAAATTTATGGTTTACAACCATTACTCTAGGAAAGTTGTCCATCATTTTATCTTTACTTTTAATTGTTCAACCAAAACACTTTCAGTTTGAGAACAATTTTAGTTATATATAGTTATAAATTTTACAATTTATTCTAGGTGGTTTTTAAAAATTTATTTATTGTTATTCCCTATGTACAAGTATCTAAGTTACAGACACTTGAGTTTCACACTTACCCCTATCTGTCCACACATTTAACACTTCTGATGATAATCTCCAGTACCCAGCTTATATTTCATTGAATGTACTCTTAATAATTTAATATAAAATTCATATCCAAGATTTGAATAATTTATAAATGTAACTAACACACTCTTTAGAGCTAATTTATCTCACATTGATTTCACAGCTCTATTTTCCTTTTAAGGATGAGATTAGAGTCTTTTTTATGATTTTTATATATTTTTCAATTTCATGATATGATATTTAGTCATTATCTTTGTTTTTTAACATTTAGGAGCTAGATGTGAGCACAGCTGATGTAATGTGGAAGGTTTGGGATAGAACCTATGGTTAGATAAGGTGAACATGCAAGGAGAGAAAGAATTGCTGAAGGTAAATTGCTCCTTCAGACTTCTGGTTGTGGTGAGTTTAAGGGTTCTGCAATTTGATGAATATTATCTTTTTATGTATTCTAATTTTTAAAATTTGAATTAGATACATTCTTACTTTATATACCAATCCTAGTTCAATGTCCTTCCCATCCACAAATACCACACATAGAACCCAACCCCTCTTCTGTTCAACATAATAGGTGTGGCTTTCCATGGGGAAAATCATCAAAGTTCATCACATCGTTTGGTAGAGGGCCTAGGCCCGCCATAGTGTGTCTAGATGGAGAGAGTTTCCCTTTATGGGGAGTTGCCTACTAATGTCCATTCCTACAGTAGGGAAAATACAGTTCCATAACTAGAAGCCCCAAAGACTGCTCAACACTCCTAACTGATACCCACACTCAGGAGGCCTACTTCTGTCATATTCTCGTTATGAAGTCTGAAGTCAATGAGCTCCTAATTTTTAATATCAACTGTTTCTTTGGGATTCCTCAGCTTGGTCATGAATACATTGCTCATTACACCTCAGTCTCTACAACTGGATTCCTTGCATTCAGCTTAGTGCTTAGTGCCCAGGCCATTAACTACTCTCCCAAACATATTGCAGATTTTAGAAAGGAGTTCTGTTTATTGTCAAAACATCAGGGCCCAATGAAAGTTCCCAAGCCCAAACCCCAGGCTGTTACTGAGTCATCCCAGCCTGAGGGCTTAAATGAAAGCCTTGCTGGATGAGGTGAGTTCTTAACACAACTGTGTTATATTTTCAAATATTTGTCACCTGGTTTCACATTGTCCCCCTGACAAAATTATGTTTTTTTCTCAAGAAAAATGAAAACTTAGAATTTTATGACACAAGGGTTTGAGATTTTTTGTAACCCTGTAATGCCTCCATGAGCAGCTTTCAGAGGCTTGTTCTTGTAATGGAGATGGGACACCGGTGGCTTCCTTTTAACAGTTTGTAGACAAATGTCTAGAAAATCCTGGTGGAAAAATGTGTATCGTAGCATCCAAAATAGGCTGGTTAGCATGTGCTGAACTTTTGTGTCTTTCAGATACAGTCTTGCTCAGCTCAATTCTATTTAGGGAGACATACTATTTCCTTAGCATTGGTAAATCATTTGTATCACCAATTCTATTCTTTTACATTAGGGCATTATGGAGGAATGGTAGCAAACACATGAGATGCCTCGGAATAACCTGAACACAATTAACTATAGATGTGTATTACATACAAATGTTGAATGCAAAGTGTTGAATTTTATGATAATAATGGAAAAATAGGCCAGACATAGGAAACCTGCTTTCCATATATGCATCAATATTGTTGAAGTTGATTAGAAATGTGTTCCTCAACACAGACAGCTCCCTGCTCCCAATTTTCTGATCAGATGGAGACCACAGAACAAAGTTATTGAGAAACCTCCCTCTAGGTGAAATAATTCACAGAGACTGGATGGCACTTCACAAACAGGGAATCTGGCTGCAGTTTCCCAGACAAATACAGGGAGGACACACCACACTATCTGCCACACCTCACTATCTGCTCCTCCCCATATACAGACAGCATCCCCTAGCTCACCATCTCTGGTTTTCCAGATCACTGAAGCCCAGCACAGTGCCCTGCAGCAACAACTGAACCACAGCACAAAAACAGTTTCCTGTTCAAAGTCAAGCCTGAAGGCAGGTGTCAGGAAGAGCCCTGCACCTCTTCTGACATGCAGGTCACATGGAAAGCCTGATTGGAAAGTGAGTCTTGAGTGACAATAGCATCTCCCACAGGGTTAGAGTGTGCTTAAAGACACAGTATTGTGCTTCCTGGCCGTACCACCCACACAAGAAAAAAATCTTTTCTAGATCTGCAATGATATACATTTCAATAGCACTAGCCCCTGGCTCAGATTGCAGACCCTGCTGTTTTCCGGGTCTCCATAGGAACATCCCCTTGTACTCCTGGATAGAACTGACAAGTTTCTAAACACCTATAAAACTATGGGAGGAGGCAGGGATTCAAATCAGACCAAATCAAAACAAATTAGAAAAACGTCATGTGGGAGATGAAGTGTGGGGACAGATTGGAGGCTTGTGATCCACAGCCTCCCTTTGCTCCCTCTTCTCCCTCCCATCCCTTCCTCCTCTCCCTTCTCCCCCTCCCTTCCTGTCTTTACTGACCCAGGCCTTTAATCCCAGGGCTTGGCAGGCAGAGCCAGGCATATCTCTATGAGTTTGGGGCTAGCTTGTTCTACAGAGCAAGTTCCAGGTAAGGCTCCAAAGCCAGAGAAATCCTGTCTCAAATAAAAACAAAAAGAGATGACTAATGGTTAAGAGCCATGCCTGCTCTTCAAAATGTCATGAGTTCAATTCCCAGCAACCACATGGTAGCTCATAAGCACCTGTAGTGAAATCTGGTGCCCACTTCTGGCCTGCAGAATACATGCAGGCAGAACACTGTGTACATAATAAGTAAGAAAATCTTTAAAAAATGAAAAGTAGCCAGGCAGTGGTGGTGCATACCTTTAATCCCAGCATTTGGAAGGCAGAGGCAGGCAGATCTCTGTGAGTTCAATAACAGCTTGCTCTACAAGTGCTAGTTGCAGGACAGCCTCCAAAGCTACAGAGAAACCCTGACTAGAAACAAACCTAATAAATAAATACAAAAAAGGAAGAAAAAGCTGTGTGGTGGTGGTGAATGCCTTTAATCCCAGCACTTGGGAGACAGAGGGAGTTGGACCTCTGTGAGGTTGAGACCTCCCTGGTCTACAACAGTTAGTTCCAGGACAGTCTCCAAAACCACAGAGAAACCCTGTCTCAAAAAACAATGCCATTTACAACACGGACAAAATTAACTCTACATGGATGTTTTACCTAAATGTTAAATGTGAAGTGCAAAACTTCTAGAATACACTGGAGAAACTAGGCATCTCCAAGTTTGGCCAGTTTCCTTCCATATGTGACAAAAGGATATTGGTGATAAATACAAAGATGTTTCTACACAAATATCCCTGATCAAAATGCTTTCCTCAGATGCAGCCCACAGAGTGAAGTATCCATCAGCCATCACCATGTTCTGGGTAGTTTCTAGGATCAAAGGGGCCCTCACAGAACAATTAATGTGACAGGTGTTTCCCACCCAGCCTCCAAGAAGGCCTAACACATGGTCTCCCATGCCTCCCCATTCAGTCTTCCCCATCTTGGGATAGCATCACCATGTTGTGTCTTCTGGGCTCATACATCCTCAATCAAAAGTCCCTAGAGCAGAACTCACAGCACAGCAATTAATCCACTGGCACCTGTTCTGCTGTACAACCAAACCTGCAGCGTGGCTTCAGGAAGTGTCTGCAAGACTTGTGACTCGCAGGTAGGCCTGGTGTCCGTGATTGGCTAGTGAAGCTTGAGTAACAAGAGCGCTTCCTTAAGGTTTAGAGTGTGCTTAAAGTCACAGAAGAGGGGTCCCTGGCCCTGGCTTCTACTCCAGACCTGGACCTTTTAAAAAACTGCAGAGACACAAATTTCAAAATCACTCACCCCTGTCTCCAGATCTGAAGCAACAGCTCCACAAAGGCTTTGCTCCGTAACTTTACGAGTTTTCCCAAGCAAATTCCTGGTTTTAGACAAGACTCTCTTTTTTATTGGCAATACCTCAGGTTTTTATGGAAAGCTCCCAAAGCCTAGGCCCGAGGCTGTCACTATCTATCATAAAAATGTTCCCCTCCCTGCCTTATGGCCTAAATTAAAGCCTTTCTTGATTGGACATGTCCGTAACAAAACAGAGCTTTACATTTCAAATAGATGTGTAGGGGAAGCTGTAGCCATGCCTTCTTAGGGGCTGGCTACAGGAGTACCTGGGCAGGCTTGTGAGGGTGTGGTCAGAGTGAGTAGGGGGTCTGCGTTTTCGGTTTCAGTCTCTCTTTGCTTCTTGCTGTACAGACTACCACCGGCTGGCTGGTTCGCTCTGTAAGTAAGGCTTTTCCCTATTAAATACCCTTATATTTCTACCTGACTCCATATTGGTAATTTCCTACTATATAGATGTAACCTGGTGTCCTATTGTCCACCAAGTAGAACTCTGCCTTTCTCAAGAAGAAAACTGGAACGTTATGGCACAGCCTGCCTTAAGGTTGTTTTAACCCTCTAATCGCTCCTTGAGCAGCTTGTTACAGTCCTATTCTTTGATATGAAAATGGGTCTCATTGCTGGATGTAAATCAGGGGTGGCTCATTTGTAATTATTTGCAGCCAAATGTCTACACAGTGCTGATGAAAGAATATCTATCCTAGCATCATAATTTCTAACACACCTGGTTATCATATACTTATCTTTGGGATTTAAAGCAGCCCTCCTTCAACTAAATTCTACTTTGTGAGGCTTACAATCTCTTAAATATTGGTAAATCCATTTATATCAATTTTACTCTTCTACATCACAGCTTAGTAGTGGAGTGCTATCCAACACACAAGATGCCTTTTACAACCTATACAAAAATAACAATAAATTGATCTTTCATGTAAAGCTGAAATGCAAAAGTGAGGCATTGGTTGTACACAACTTTAATCCCAGTACTTGGGAGACAGAGGCAGGCAGATCACTGTGAGTTCCAGACCAGACTGGTCTGCAAAATCTAGTTCCAGGAGAGCATCCAAAGCCACAGAGAAACCCTGTCTACAAAAACCAAAAACATAATAAAAATAAAAAGCTGAAACACAAAGTACTGAAACTCTCTAGATGGTAATGAAGAAACCAGACCTCTTCAAGTTTGACAACCTGCTTTCCATGTGTGCATCAAAAATATGTTGAAGTTGACTACAAAAATGTTTCTTCACACTGCTCCCTCTTCCCAATGTTCTGAGCATATTCATTCCAGAGAGGAAAGTTATTGAGAGTCATGCCTCTGGTTGCAGGGCATTTCAAGGACTGCAGGAAACATCACAGGGCAGGAAGACTGGCTGCAGCTTTCCACACAGTTCCAGGGAATACCCACCACACTGGCTCCAGTACTTCACCATCTGCTATGCTCCATGTGGAAACAGCAACCCCTTCCTCACCATGTTGTGGTTTTCCTGTTTGTCATTTCTCAAAGCACAGCACACAAAACCATTGGAGTCAGTTTCTCTTCAAAGTTCATCCTGAATCCAGCATCCAGAAGGGCCCTGCAGCACTTCTGACACCCAAGTCACCTATGTGTCTGATTTGCTAATAAGGCCTGAGTGATAAGAGCACCTCCTATAGGGTGTCAGTGTGCTTAAAGACACATAAAAATGATTCCGACTTCCACCTCAGATTAAAACACTCTTCACAATCCCATATAATTAACTCAAAATGACCTTAAAATTCTTCTTTGGACCTTCCTGCTACTCATATTTCTTCAAAACAGACAGGATCCATTGTCTAGAGCTCTCCAAAAGTGAGGGTAAACTCTTGCTATGGTTCTGCAAACTCTCATGTCCTCTTGTAGTGTGAGAAAACCTAGGACCACTGATGCACACAAAGAAAATAATGTAGAATAATTAAAGGTCCACTTCCTGCCACATGTATCATGACACAACATGTGGAATCTGCACTATATACACATCCAACAACATGTACACCTGCAGATCACAAATTCCTTTTCTTCCCTGGAACTCAACATTCCTTAATCATGCTACTGGAGTGGGAGATAGCAGAAAGTTACCAGCATTCTGACCATACATTAATGAAGGATGAAAACCATCACCTCAGGATCCATATGACAATGATTTTGTGAAGCCTATAATTTCTCCATGTGTGGTGGTATTTTTTCTACTTTAATATGAAGGGTGACAGGTGGGGGTGTCACATCCCAGGAATGGTGAGGTAGAGGCAGGGGGATCACCATGAATTTTAATGAGTTCCAGATTA
Organism: Cricetulus griseus; assembly: GCF_003668045.3. Taxonomy (NCBI): domain Eukaryota; kingdom Metazoa; phylum Chordata; class Mammalia; order Rodentia; family Cricetidae; genus Cricetulus; species Cricetulus griseus. Next base: position 34,094 of record NW_023276889.1, read on the forward strand.
GGTTCCAAAGCTACACAGAGAAAACCTGTATCCACAAATAAATAAATAAATAAACAAAATACCCACAGAAAAACAAAACAAAACAAAACAGTAAAACAAAGCTTGTCTTAAGACAAGAATGGAGAGCTAGGCAGTAATTAGCTATAGAGGCCAGGTAATGGTGGAGCACACCTTTAATCCCAGCAATTGGGAGGCAGAGGCAGGTGGAATTCTGCGATTTCAAGTCCACCCTGTGCTACACCAGATTTAGCCACTCTAAAAGACAAACAGAGCCAGGTGGCGGTGACTTAATCTTTTATTCCAGTACGTGGGACTTGGAGATAGGAGTAACATGACTGGGTGGAGATAGAAAGATAAGGCAGGAGGGGACAGAAGCTCATTTTGTTCAGTCTGCAGGTTACAAGGTATAAGATAGGCCCATTGGTCTAAGGATTCAGTTGATGTAAGAAAGAGGGCTGGCTGATCCCCTCCTCTGATCTTTCACCATTAACCCCTCTATCTGACTCCAGGTTTTCATAATTAAGACCAATTAGAATTAGCGCTAGAATCTCCAGTGCACTCTAATGTGTCATAGTGCAACTGTGGTGCAGAATAGTAGATTGGATTTTAATAGAATTGAGGGTATTAGGATTTACCAATTTGCCAAGTTTATTGACATATTTTGCATATGTGTGTGCATGAAATAGAAAGTTTTCTACATGTACATGATATGGAATGTAAATAGCAAAGCTTCTTGAGTGTCATTATCTGAATTCTAGTCATCACCAAAAGAAGATGAGCTGACCCATGTGACAACATACACAATATGTTATGTCTGATGAGCCGAAACTCTTTCACAGATCAGCAGCAAGAAGAACAATAAAACCTAAATAAAAAATAAGCAGTTGATCTTTGGGAAAATGATTCTTCTCAGTGTAGATCTTGTATGTGGTAAATTTAGAGTATAAGATGAATAAAATCCAATGACAATGCCCAGCAATGCATAACAAAATACTGATTACAAAGCTACATTCACATAAAAATTAAAAAAAAAAACTTTAGAAACTACATTCACATTGGAAATACTTAGAATGTTCAATGGGATTATAAAAATATAGTACACAGATGGATATTATAGGACTTCTGTACTTAACACAAATCTATAACATTCAAAATGTTTACAACATTTGTAAAGCAATAGAGAGGACAGAGAGAAAAAGCCAAGAACAGAGTCCTGAAAACATAGTCAATCAACTACTAATCAAAACAAAAAAATAAACTTACCCAGGAAAAGTGTGAACATTGACAATGCTACCCAACTACTTATGAATCTTTGTGGATAGAGATTAAATAAACACAGACATCAAACTCTGGTTAAATAAAATCAAATGAACCTTAAAATATTGTTTCTGACTCTTTAGCTATTAATATTTCTACCAAAGTCAGAAGCCCCATGCTCTAGAGGTCTCTCTGCAAAATGAGATTTCTTGCTATGGCTATGCCAACATGTGCCTCCTGTTGTTTCAGGCAAACCCAGATACACTGACCCAATCTCAAAACAACATGGAAGAATGATTTAAAATCTGCTTTCTGCCGCATGCATTATGGCCCAAGACATGTATCCTGCTCTAACTCCCTGAACTACTCCATGAACAGCGGAGAAATCTCCGCAGACCAGAAACAACTTTTGTCCCCTGGAACTAAACAGCAATGAATCACACTATTGTGGCTGGTGGTAGCAGAAAGTTAAAAACACTCTAATCATGGGTTACTGAAGGACAATCCATATCACCATCTTTCTACTATTTTCTAAATTATTTTTAATATGAATAAGACATATGTGAAAGTAGAAAACATTACTCTGAAATTCTAGAAACCAGATTATCAGTTTTCCCATCTGTGTTCCCACTGCATACCAAACGCAGTGCCTGTGCATGCATACTGGGCTGTGATATTATAACCATCATATCCTCCCATGCCAGGGCAGTAAAGTCTCCACTATAGAAGAAATACATATACAGGGAGGTTCAGAGGACAAGGATAACCACCCAGGTTACTACATTGACCAAGAGAACCACAGTCTGTCTCATGTCTAGAAAAATTCCAGAGGAAATACCAGCTCATCAGACCTTCTCTGGACACCCTACACTCACCATGGTATAGCTTGGGTTCTTCCTTCCAACTCCCTAGAGAAGAAGGAGAGGAGAATCCTGGAAAAGAACTGCAAGCTCTCTGCCAACAGTACTCCTGATTGCTAAGCCTTCCCAGAGTCCTTCCTTTGCTAGGACTAGAATATTAGCAGCCCCACTACCAGGTAATCAGAAATCAAATGATACTATCACAGTCCTTCCCTCCTTTGCCCTTCCCTACCAAAGGGCCTAGTCAAGAAAAAAATGCCATTTACAGCATGCACAAAATTGACTCTGAATGGATCTTACAAGTACATGTTAAATGGGAAGTCCAGAAATTCTAGAAGACACTAGAACAACTAGGCCTCTCCAAGTTTGGCAACATGACTTCCAAAAGCACTTAGTGCTGACTACACAGATGTTTCTACCCAAAGATCCCTGATTAAAACACTTTCCACAGATGCAGCCTACAGAGTGAAGTATTCAACAGCCATCACCATAATCCGATGAGTTGCCAGGAACACATGGGACCTCACAGAACAATAATTTGGCAGCAGGTTCCTACCCAGCATCCAGGAAGGTCTTCCTCATGGCCTCCCATGCCTTCCCATTCCATCCTAGTCATCTGGGCATAGCATCCCCTTGCTCACCATGCTGTGTCATCTGTGGTCATCTCTACTCCACTCATAATCCCCTACAGTAGCACTCACAGCACAGCAATCAATACACTGGCACCTTATAACAGGAAATCTAATTCTAATGCTATGTGCATATTGGAAACAGAGAGAATTCACAAAAGGATTACAAAAAATAGTACACATGTTGACACAATGTTATTTCTATACTTACATAAACCTATAGCAATTGGCAAGGTGTACAATATTTGGGAAAGAATAAAGGAGATGGAGACAAATAGCCAAGAACAAAAGCAGGACAATATCATCAACTTCTCATCAAAGGACACTCAGCAAGGTAAACTGAGATCTTGACCAATGTTACCCAGTTACCTATGTTTCTTTTTGTTTTCAAATTAAGTAAACAGACTTCACAAGTGCCCCCCCAAAAAATAAGTAAAGTGGACCCTTAGACTGTTCTGCTTCTGAACCTCTAGCTATCGATATTTCTTCCAAACAGAGATTCCCCATGGTCTAGAGCTCTCTCCACAAATGGGAGTTATCTCTTGCAATGTTTCTGCAAACTCTCATATCCCATTGTGGTTTGAGGCAAACCCAGGCACACTGATGACCACACAGAAAAAAGTTAGAATGATTGAACATCTGCTTCCTGCCACATATATGAAGACCCAAGATGTGGATTCTGCCCAATCCACACACCCAACACCACGGACACCTGAAAAAATTCCATAGATCAGAAATTTCTTTTTCCCCTGGAAATCAACTTTCGTGAATCACATCATTTTAGCTGGTGTAGTCACAAATTTAAAAGCACTCTGGTCATGTATTAATGAAGGATGCTGCACATCACTTCAGTAGGATCAGTGGCATCAATTTTGTGGAGCATTTTAATGGGTTCTACAAGTGTGGTTTATTATGTTTTGCATTAACAAATGAAACTTGCCATTTGTTGGTGGCACAGGCCTTTAATCCCAGGCCTTTTTCTGTGCTTGAGAAACAGAGTCAGGTAGATCTCTGTGACTTCAAGCAAGTTCCAGATCAGGCTCCAAAGGAAAACCCTGTCTAAATCAAACAAACACACAAACAAACAAAAAACAAAGAAACAAACAAAAAACACAAAAAAACAAAGCAAAAAAAAACCTCAACTGAAGACCAGAGTGTTCAGTCAGGCAGTAGTTATCCAGAGATGCCAGATCACGGTGGAGCATACCTTTAAAACCCAGTACTTGGGAGGCAGAGGCAAGTGGATCTCTATTATTTCTAGGCATCCCTTGGATACACTAAATTCATCCAATCTAAAAGAGTAGTACAGCCAGGTAGTGTTGCCTCAAACCAATATCCTGTACTTGCTCCCTACTGTCACAAAGACCACACCTACAGCAAGATTTCCAGCCCCCAAATTGGGGTAAGAAGCCCTGTTCAACCATATGCCATCAGGTGAGAAAACCAGAGAGCAAATAGAAGTCAAGGAAAAAACACCCATTCCAACAAAGAGAGAGAGAGAGAGAGAGAGAGAGAGAGAGAGAGAGAGAGAGAGAGAATCAGCACCTAGACCTGACATGACCTCAAAGCAAGATAACTGGGCGCCAGCATAAAAGCATAACCAACAGCCACCAGAGCAATATGTCACTACCAGATTCTGGGTATTGTAATAGAGCAAGTCATGAATATTCCAACATATTTGAAGCACAATTAAGACCTTATTTATGAAGAAGGCATAAGTCCTCAAAGTTGAAATGAATTATTCCCATAAAGTATTTTGAGAAAGGAAGAATGAAAGTAAAAAAACTATGGTAATGTATTGATTTTGTTGTTACCCTTAGGTCAGTGTCTATCTTTTGGGGGGGATTAGGAGAGAAACTCAGGTTAGGCACTAAAGGAAAAACATGAGGAACCATTGTTTCTTTATTTTTCTCTTTTGCTTTGTCATTATATTTTATTGAGCTGGTTTCTTAACCATCCCAGGCCCACTTGGCCAGAGATATTGTGAACTCAGTGGAAGTCTTCCCACATCAACCATCAGTCAACACAATCTTTTTCAAACAGAAATCAGATATTCTCATCTAAGAACACACTCAGTCAGTGTTTGCTCAGATCATGCTAGAATTGGTCATGTTGATACCTGAGGTTAATTACGAGACAGAGACAGTAATATATGAGAAGGTTTTAAAATGCAAAGCCAATGTATTGACCATATGAATCACTTAAATGTCAAATACACAAACATAAAGACAGTAACAACTGGAAAACACAGAAATGCCAGAATGCCAGGAAATGGGAACAGGTACCTATCTAAGAAGAAAAAAACTAAAACTGTCTCTCCACAGGAACTTTTCCAAAAAACAAAAACTTCAGGAACTGATATACATATTTTACGAAGACAAATTGGTGAAGGTCCAACATTTTTTAAGAAAATGAATATAACTAGATAACCTACTAGAGTACACAAAATCACTCCACAGATTCACATGATATGAGGTCTATACTTGTCACAAAGAGACAACAATAAAAAACATGCAAAATATTTTTGAAAGAAATTAGGGGTTTGTGAGAAAAAGCTAAGAAATAAGACAGGAAAAATCTTGGCAACTTTTAATCAAAAGACCAAATAAACCATAGGAAAGGAAAGGGGTGATCATGAACCATGTTACCCAGCTCCATATAATTCTAAGGGCATAAAAGTTAAACAAACACAGACTTCACAACTTTCACAAAATCATTTCAAATTGACACTTGAACTGTTTTTTTCTGACTCTCGAGCGACTGACATACTTCCAAAATCAGAAGTACCATGCTCAAGAACTCTTTCCATAAATGGAGGTGATCTTTTGTTACAGATCAGAATCTCCTTATAATTCCTTTTCTTTCAGGTAAAAACTACCCCACTGATGCTCAGTCATAAAACAGCATAGAAAAAGAATTTAAAAGACCGATAGACCAATGGATTTGAATTGAAAACCATGATATGGAACCACATACCTCTGAAAACCTGATGCTGGACAATGAAGATAGAATTATACAATGTAAAAACGAAAGTGTCTTTGGCAAATAGTGCTGGCATAACTGGGTGCTGGCATGTAAAAGACTGCAGACAGGTGCATATAAATCACCATGCACAAAATGTAGGTGCAAATGGATCAAAGACATAACATAAATACACCCACACCGAACCTCTTAGAAGAGAAAGTAGGAGGTACCCGGAAGGATTTGTACAGTAGGCAGCTTCCTGAATATAACATCATTAGCACAGACACAAAGATCCACAATTAATAAATGGGACCCGCTGAAAATGAGATATTTCTGTAAGTCAAAAGACACAGTCAACAAAACAAAATGGCAGTCCAAAAAATGGAAAAAGATATTCATCAACTCCATATTTGACAGAGGTCTGAATTCCAAAATATACAAAGAACTCAAGAAACTAGTCACCAAAACACCAAAAAATTCAATTAAAAAGTGGGATATAGAATTAAAAAGAGACTAGCAATAGAGGAATCTAAAATAGCTGAAAGACACTAAAAATGTGCTCAATAGTTGGTGGTGGATGCCTTTATAACCAGCACTCGGGAGGCAGAGGCAGGCAGATCTCCGTGAGTTTGAGGTCAGCCTGGTCTGTAGAGTGAATGCCAGGATAGGTTCCAAAGCTACACAGAGAAACCCTGTCTCAAAAAAACAACAAAAAAAGTGTTCAATATTCTTTGCAATCAGAGAAAGGCAAATCAAAACAACTATGAGGTATCATATTGTTCTTGTCAGAATGGGTAAAATCAACAACACTAATGACAGTTCATGGTAGTGAGTATTGGGAAAAGAGCATTCCTCCACTGCTTCTGGAAATACAAGTCTTAAAACCACTTTGCAAATAAGTACAGAAGTTCCTCAGGAAAACTGGAATCAATATACCACAAGATACAGCAATTCCACTCATAGGTGCATAGTCAAAAGACGAACATTCAAAAAAAAGGATGTCTGTTCAAACATGTTCATAGCAGTATTATTTGTAATAACTGGAACCTGGATTTAACTTAGATGCCCCTCAACTAAAGAAAGGATAGAGAAAATGTTGTATAATTACACAATGGAATATTACTCTGCAGAAAAAATAATGGAATCTTAAAATTCATGGGCAAATGGATGGAAGGTAGCCCAGTCACAAAAAGAAAAATGTGTTATGTGCTCTCTTTTATATGGGTTTTAGACATGAAAAAATGATTAACAGTCTAAAATCTACATCACCAGAGAAGCTAGGAAACAAGGAGAATCCTAACAGAGGTGAGAGGGACAAGAGCTCCTGAGATAATTGGTGCCATGTGGGCAGGAGAGAAAGATTTAGGAGAATGAAAAGGGGAGAAGAGGTGGGGGGCAGACAAGTTGAGGGAGAAGCAGGATTGAGTCAGGGGAAGAATAGAGGAGAGCAAGAAAAATATAGCATAATAGACAGAGCCATTATACATTTAAAGAGAAATCTGGCAGTAGGCAAATGTCCAGTGATCTACAAGGATGACACCAAAAAAATGTAAGCAATAGTCAAGTTTTCCTTAAATGCCTTTCTCTAATAATTACATTGATGACTACCTTATATACAATCCTAGATCCTTCATCCAGTAGCTGATAGAAGCAGAAGCAGACACCTACAGGTAAAGACTGAGCCACACTCCTGGAATTTAGATTCAGATAAGGAGCAGTGATGAGCAAAGGGGTCAAGAGCAGATGAGAAAGTCCACAGAAACAACTGAACTGAACAAAGGGGAGCTGACGGACCACAGACTGATAGCTGGGAAAACAGCATAGGACTGATCCAGGCCTCCTAAACATGGGTGTCAGTTAGGAGGCCTGGGCAATCTATGGGGCCTATCGTATTGGATTAGAATTTATCCCTGGTATATGAATGGATTTGGGAGTCCATTCCACATACAGCAACATTCTCTCAGCCAAGAGACCTGGGGGTGGTCCTAGGCCGTGCTCCAAATGATATGACAGATTTTGATGATCACTTATGGAAGGCCTCAGCTTCACTGCATAGCAGAATGGGTATGGTGTAGGGGGTCAGTGAGGGGCAGGGGAGGAGGGGGTGAGGAAACTGTGATTGACATGTAAAGCAAACTAATTTCTACTTTAAATTTTAAAAGGGAAAGAAATGCTGCCATTTCCATGTTCTATGGCACATAACATGGCATCTGCCCAATCTACCTGTACAGCACCATGCACACTTGAGAAATATCTGCACATCAGAAACGTGTTTTCTCCCCTGTAACTAAACTTAACTGAATCACATCATTGTGCTAAGTTGCACCAAGATACAAGCACTCTAATCCTATATTCATGAAAGACAATTCACAGCACCATTTTCCACAAGTTCCTAAAATATCTGCAATATTTTTAATACAACCCTTAAGAAGGAATGCAATATTCAGAAATCCTAGAAACCAGACCTTCAGTTTTCTAATCTGTCTTCCCTTGGCAAAGAGAAGCACTGCCCATATGTGAACACTGAACAGTGATACTGCAATAATTATATCCCCCATTCCAGGGCTGCAGAGTCTCCCATTATCCAGTAAATCTATAATGGGAGGCATGGAGGACAAAGGTCATTGCCCAGCTCAACATATCTACCAACAGTTCATGTTCTGTTCAATTTCCAACAGAATTGAAAGTTTACTGTGTGGTGGGGTGGTGGGACATGCCTTTAATAATAGCACCTGGGAGGCAGATGCATTAAGATCTCTGTGAGTTCATACCAGACTGGTATACAAGGTGAGTCCCAGTACAGCCACAACAGTTACACAGGGAAACCATGTCTTGAAAAACAAAGAATGACTGAATATATAAATAAGTGAAATGATAGCTCAACAGACCTGCTCTGGACACCATTCACCCACAATGGCAAAGCTTGTGGTCCTTCTTACAACTCATTCCACCAAAGGCAGAAGAAACCATGGGAAGAAACCATGAATTACCTGACACTAGTACACCTGACTGCTAACACCTGCCCCCAATAAACCCCATATCGGCTAGGGGCACCCTGGTAGGACTCATTATCAGCTTTGCTACTGTGTGGTCAGAGATCAAATAACACAGACAGCACAGTCCATCCAGCTCTGCCCTTACAGCAGGGTAGACAGTGCCCTAGTCTAAAAACTTTGTATTTTAGTAGCAATTCCTCCTCTCTCATATAGTACACCCTGTTCCTCATCCCAAACACAGGGTCCGTTGTGTGCACATTCCATTACACACTTAATATCCTGTGCAAGAAACCCATTGGCTTAGAACTGGGACAGCCTGAGAGCAAACACAGGTTACATCCACACAGTAACTGTTGTTTCTGTGTAACTGAGTTAAAGAAAAACAGGCCACAGAATAGAAAACAATGGAGTATTATTCATATTGCTTAGAGGCAGAAAACACAAGGTGAACATGATGCATTTAAAATGTCAAAAATTATTTTCAAAACATGAGATATATTTTAGGACCATGTGTTCCAGAGACTAGAGACTAGTATTAGATCAGAAGAAAAGTTTCTCATACCTTTCCTATAAAGATGAACACCACAAATCAGAAAGATTCCAGTCCTTAGCAGTGGATACTAGTAGTTAAGTAAAATACAATATCATAGCCAGGATATTCCTTAAATAAGTTCTTACATACAGCATTGATCTTAAACAACATGTTATTCTTCATGGACAGTGTCCTGAGGTGAAGGTCATGGGGATATGAAAGTTAGCACAAGTAGAAGGTAGCAAAGATAAATGCTAGGTTTGTGAGGTAATGCAGATGATATGCCCCAGACTAACTAAGCTTCTTGACAAGAATAGCATCCTGTACACCACATAAATTGAGTGAGAGGTTGGAAGTATATGGGAGAATCATATGAAGCCATCAAAATATCATATAATTGGAGAAAATCAGGTAGAGATAGTCAAACAGTGCCACACAACAGAAACAAATTATCTCAAGAACATTACTGACTTAGGACACAGTGGCCTTAGGACAGAAAACAATAGCTCCATATGCTAGAAGACTTTGGTTCTCAGGATTTGAAGAGACACTTCCAGATCATTCCTGGCCCCAGATCATTAACATCTATCTCAAAAATATTGCAGATTTTAGAAAGGAGCTCTGTTGATTGTCAAAACATCAGGCCCCAATGAAAGCTCTCAAGCCCAAACCCAACCTGTTACTGAGTCCTCCTCAGGCTGAGGGCTTAAATGAAAGTCTTGCTTGATGAAGTGAGTTCTTAGCACAACTGTGTTTTATTTACAAATAATTCTTACCTGGTATCATATTACCCACCTGACAAAGCTATATTTATTCTCAAGGAAAAAAACCTCGAATTTTATGACACCAGGATTTAAGTTTTGTTTTTTGTTTTTTTGTTTTTTTTGTGGCCCTGTAATGCCTCCTTGTCCAGCTTGTTAGAGGCATGTTCTTCCATATGGTGATGGGCCTGGTGGGCTAGGGGTAAATCAGGGGTAGATAGTTTGTAATGGTTTGGAGCCAAATGTCTGCACAATCCTGATGAACAAATGTGTATCCTAGCATCCAAACAAGGCTGGCTAAAATATACTTAACTTTGGATGTTTCAGAGGCAGTCCTCCTACAGCTCAGTTCTATTTTTGGAGACATTCTATTTCCTAAGCATTGGTAAATCCTAAATATCAACAATTCTACTCTCCTACATTATGGAGTAATAGAATAATGCTCCCCAACACATGAGATGCCTCTGGACAACCTGCACAAAATTAACGATGAATGGAGATTGCATGTAAATTTTAAATGCAGGTGTTAAATGTCAAGAAAATACTGGAAAAACTAGGCATCTCGGAGATAGGCAAGATGTTTTCCATATATTCTACAAGAATTTTGTAGTTGTGCCAGGCATTGGTGGCAAACACCATTAATCCCAGTGCTTGGGAGGCAGAGATAGGTGGATCTCTGTGAGTTCAAGGCCAGGCTGGTCAACAGAGTGAGCGCCAGGATGGGCTCCAAAGCTACACACAGAAACATCCAAAAATCCAAAAAGAAAAAAGAAAAAAAAAGAATCTTGAAGTTGACTAGAAACCTGCTCCTATATCCATCACCCTGCTCATAATACTCTGATCAAATTAAGCCTACAGAGCAAAATTAGTGAGAAACATCCCCCTAGCTCAAACAATTTGCATGGGCCAAATAGGATTTCCCAAGACAGGGAATCTGGCCTCAATCTACCCACAGATACAAGGACTCAACACACTGTCTGCCACACCTCAGCATCTGATCCTCCCCACCTACAGACAGCATCCCTTAGCTCACCATTTTGTGGTTTTCCAGATAAATGAAGCTCTCAGCTCAGCTCCTGTAGAAGCAACTGCAGCACAGCAAACAAAACCTCTGTCTCCTCTTCAAAGTCAAGCCTGGTGAGCAGAAGAGCCCTGTACCACTTGTGACTGGCAGGTCTCCTGGACGACCTGATTGGATAGTGAGGCTTGAGTGACAAGAGCGCCTCCCGTAGGGTTAGAGTGTGCTTAAAGACACAGTATTGTAGTTCCTGGCCATGTCTCCCACACAAGAAAAAATCATTTTGTAGATCTGCAACAATATTCATTTCAATGGCACTGACCCCAGGCTAATTTGCAGACCCTGAAACTTTCCTCCTCTCCATAGGAACTTTCCCCTTGTTCTCCAGGGTATAATTCAAAAGTTTCTACACACCAAAGAACCTCCCTGATGATGCAGCAAACCAAATGATACCAAATCAAAATGAATTAGGAAAAGCTCACATGGGAGACACAGCACGGGATTGGAGCAGATCGCTCCACAGCCTCCCTTTCCTCATTACACTGCCTCCTCCCTCCCCTGCCCTCCCTTCATCCCCTGCCCTCCATCCCCTCCCTCCCGTGTCTTCTACCCCCTTAAAAAAATCACAAAATCCTACCTTTGTCCTAAGTCTTCTAAAATCCCGGAAAGGAAGTCCAGAGGCAGGCGGGCGGAAGAGTGGTTGCTTGGGAGTGCAGGGCACACTGGGAAATGAAGTCCGGAGCAAGATCTCTGCAGGAAGCAGGAATACTGCTTTTCTAGGAACTGCTGACTCCCCAGGCTGACTTTGCAAGTGAATGAGCAAGTGAATCACTGAATCAGAGACTCAGATAGCTGAGCCATCCAGTCAATTGAATGCAGGCAACAGCCAGGTGACTGCATTCAAGTCAGTGATGCAGTTTACAAAGGGCCAGCTTGTGAGCAGGGCGGTACAAGAATCGTGATGGATGGGGTGTTTATTCACGAGCTTGCCCGCACCTGCATACTTGCTCCTGTCTGGGAGTCCATGAATAAGAAATCAAAGGAATGAATGAATGAATAAATTAATAAACAGATGAATGGATGATTCGGGTGCAGCCTGGGTGGTGGCAGCAGTGGGCGGCCACTGGGGCAAGCCATGAGGGAAGCAAGGAGGGAGCCCAGAAAGGGCAAGTGGATGGGCTCTGGGTTCTGGGTGTGTGTGTGTGTGTGTTAATGAGATAAATAGCTGTTATTGTATGTTACATAATAAAGGATGGCTATAATTGAATACTAGGTTTTCTATTAATAACACATGATGAGCAATTTCACATGCCTACGTTTAATACGATCTTGTATAATGGAAATTTGTCAGGGTTTCTCAAATTACCTCTCTAAAGTGTAATGAATCATGCATTGACCAAGTTTTTGTTTCTATAGTTGTGAAGAGACACCATGTACATGGCTAATATTTTATTTTACTTTTTAAGACAGGTTTGCTCTGGGGCTTTGGAGGCTGTCCTGGAACTAGCTCTTATAGACCAGACTGGTCTCAAATGCATAGAGATCCATCTGCCTCTGCATCCTGGGTGGTTAGATTACACTCTGGCTATGACTAATTTTTTTAAAGGAAAAACATTTAATTAGGTGGCTTACATTTTTAGAGGTTTTACTAAGTATATTCATGTTGCAACATGGTAGAATGCAGGCAGACAGGGTGCTAAAGAAGGAGCTGGGCACTTTACATATTGACCACTAGCAATTGGAAGTGGTCTGGGACACTGTTCATGGCTTCAGCATATATAAGATCTCAGAATGCACACGCCCAGTGACACACTTGCTTCAATAACTCCATAAATACAGCTTCCAATGACTTGCACATGTTAAACTATTATTTTTCCTGCTTTTTCATGTGCCTAAAGATAAGCCATATCATCATTAATTCTAAAGCATTCTACTATACTTTTGATATTGGTGGTCAAACACATATGTGAATCAGAAACCTGATTTTAATGAGCATAGAAGATAAATGTCTTTTAGACATGTAAAAATAGCGTAGTCAGTACAACTAATGTACCCAAACCTGTCCCAAAAAAAGGAGAACCCAGGGACACACATACTCTTCACTAGCAATCACAGTCCTAGAACCCCAGGACACAAGTGATCTTTACATTTCTTCATTGGAGAATATTATGTTTTTGAAAGACAAAACAAAACCTGCCTCAACATACCTTTGCAGATTTCTAGTTTTGGCAAATTATATTTAAATCAATGAAAGACATCTGTTAGTCTCATAAATTAGTTTAGATTGTATGTCACTGCTGTTTAATGAACAACTTTGTGTTTTAAGAAATCTTCTTTTGTTTCAATATAATCTTTCTCATTTTCAATGGTCACTGGATTCTCCTACATCCCTCCCCCAATGAAAACAAAAGCAAAACCTCTTCCCTGATGCTACACATATCTTGGTTTTTATTCTGAGCTCAAAATATCTCTAAAGTATATAGATTGATTTAATTTAGCAGCTTCTTTTTTATCTAATATCTCCCAATGTTGTTGTTTCCATTTCAGTAGCATTTGAAAAATATAAATTTAATAATCTATGATTTAATCTATCTCTGGAAGTCTTAATTACCCTTTTAGTTTACTGAACATATCTTTTAAGGAACCTCATAAAGTGTTAATGTAAGTAATCTATTTTTTGTTTTAGTTTTTGAGGCAGGGTTTCTTTGTGGCTTTGGAGGCTCTCTTGCAAAGAGCTCTTGTACACCATACTGGTCTCAAACTTACAACGATCTGCCTACCAATGCTTCTTGGGTGCTGATATTAAAGTTTGAACCTACACCACCTGGTATAAGTAATCTTTATTAAGAAAATTCAGATGTCAGATAAGGGGGTAAGAAACTGAAAGATCAGAGAAGCAGTTGAGCAGCCACCAGTGACTCTTACCTCTTCCATTTACCAATCTAAAGCAGAGAAAGAACCTCTCTCAGCCCCTCCTTACTAATTCCTGTCTCCAATCTCTCCACAGTTTTATAAACCTCTGTGGTATTTTTTGGTCAGTTAACTAGTAGCTGTGTGCTGATTTATTATAAAAATATGACCAAAATACCATACAACCCCCAGCACTTCAGTTATCCATCTCACACGTTTGCTGCTTCTATTCCACATATGAAAGTCTCCATGACAGATGTCTCATAGCATGGACATCTTAACATCCTGTGGTCTCAAATGCAAATCAGCTTCATCTTCAATGCTTCATGCAATTGACTCTGAAAGACCCTTCACTTGGGGTGTGACTGTCCAAAACATAGATATGTACTATACTGAAGAACTGACCACAGAAGAAGAATCCATCATCTTTATATTTTGAATCTTTATTGGTTGCATAGTCAGTAAAAAAAAAATAGGTGATTCTGCCATGATTTGTGGACCCTTCCAAGCTTGGATCAAATTTGCCAGTTTTTGAATAATGTTGTTCCTGACACAAGGGATTACTTTGCCTACTCCTTCAATAAAGTAAGGGCATTATAGTCATAATCTTTTGCTACCTTCCTAGGCTTTAAATGCAGAGCAGGGCTCAACTTCTTGAAAAAGTCAATGTCCCCAGGTATCCTCAGATCATTGGGAGTATGGTGGGTGGATAGAGGGAGTTAGGAGAATGAGAAAGTGAGAAGAGGAGGGTAGAGGAGGAATTGAGGAAGCAGAAAGGTGTCAGGGGAAGAATATAGGAGATCAAAAACAGAGATACCATAATAGACACAGGCATTATAGGTTTAAAGTGGAAATTGGCACTCAAGAAATGACCAGTGACCTACAAGGATGGCACCAACTGACAGTCTAAGCAATTGTCAAGAGTTTACCTTAAATGCCTTTCTTAGATGTGATAGTTGATTACCTGATATGCCACACTTGAGCATTTATCCAGTAGCTGATGGAAGCAGATGAAGACACCTACAATAAACATTGAGCCAAACTCCTGGAATCTAGGTTCAGATAGAGAGGAGTGATGAACAAATGAGTCAAGACCAGGCTGGAGAAACTCACAGAAATAGCTGAACCAAACAAGTGGGAGCTCATGGACCACAGACTGATAGCTTGGGAAATCAGCATAGGACTGATCCAGGCCACCTGAACATGGGTGTCAGTTAGGAGG
Organism: Cricetulus griseus; assembly: GCF_003668045.3. Lineage (NCBI taxonomy): Eukaryota > Metazoa > Chordata > Mammalia > Rodentia > Cricetidae > Cricetulus > Cricetulus griseus. The sequence goes on from NW_023276889.1 coordinate 49,243, forward strand.
CTTAGGAAATCTATGGGGCCTCTGGTAGTAAATTAGAATTCATCCCTTGTATATGAAAGGACTTTGGGAGCCCATTCTCTCAGCTTAGAGGAGTGGGCCTATGCCTTGCTCCAAATGATATGACATACTTTTAAGACTCCCTCATGGAAGGCCTCACCTTCACCGGGGAGCAGAAAGGGGATGAAACAGGGGGTCAGTGAGAGGCGGGGAGGAGGAGGGGAGAGCAAACTGTGATTGACATTTAAAACAAAATTGCTTCTTATAAAAATTGAAAAGGGAAAGAAATGTTCCCTGAACAACAACAACAACAACAAAAAATCGCAAAGAAAAAAAAGGCATTTTAAATCTCATTCCATGGCCTATGACAAATATCATGGAATCTGCCAAATCTACCTGCAGAGCACCATGCACACTTGAGATATCTCTGCACATCAGAAACCCCCGTTTTCCCCTGAAACTAAACTTCACTGAATCACATCATTGTGTTTAGTTGCACCACTAAGTTACAGGCATTCTAATCATGTATTCATAAAAGAATATTCACATCACCATTTTTCTACAAGTTCCTAAACTCTTTGCAACATTTTTAAAACAAATATGAAAATGGAATGCAATATTCAGAATTTCTAGAAATCCTACATTTAGTTTTCTAAACTGTTTTCCCACTGCAACCAAAAGCACTTCCCTCATATAAACACTGGAAAGTGATACTGCACGAATTATATCCCCCATGGTAGAGGGGCAGAGTCTCCCATTACCCAGTAAATCCATCCTGAGAAGCACAGAGTACAAAGGCCATTGCCTTGGTCAAAACATGTATCAACAGAAATACACTCAGGTTCATATTCCATTCAAGTCCCAACAGAATTGAAAGCTCACTGGGTGGTGGTGGTACATGCCTTTAATAACAGCACTTGGGAAGCAGAGGCAGTAATATTTCTGTGAGTTCATAACAGACTGGTCTACATGGGGAATCCCAGTATAGCCACGAATGTTACGCAGAGAATTCTTTTCTTGAAAAACCAGCCGTCAATAACTAACTAAATAAATAAATGAAATGTTAGCTCAACAGACCTTCTGTGAACACCACATACTTACCATGGTCTAACTTGTGGTCTTTCTGACAACTCATTTCAGCAAAGGCAGAAGACAACCATGGTAAGAACCCACAAAATACCTACCACCAGTTATCCTGTTATCCTGACTGTAAACCACCCACCAGAACCCCACATTGGCTAGGGGTTCCCAGCTAGGACTCATATTAGCACCTTCCCTATTGGGTGATCAGAGATCAAATGTCTCAGACAGAACAGTACTTCCAGCTCTGACCTTCTAGCACAGTAGACAGAGCCTGAGTCTAGAAAGTTATTATTTTAGTAGGCATTCCTCCTCTCTTGTATAGCACCTCCTGTTCCTCATCTAAAACACAGGGTCCTTTGTGTTCATTATCCATTACACACTCAATGACAATTGCAGCAAACCCATTGCCTCAGAGCTGGGTATTTGTGCCACCAAACACAGGTCACCTTCACACACTAACTGATGCTACTGTGTACATTAGTTAAAGAAAAACATGACACAAATTAGAAAACAATGTAGTTTTGATGGAGCTTGGAGGGAGAAAGACAATGTGAATATGTTACAATTATAATCTCAAAAATTATTTTGAAAAGTTGAAACAGACTTTATGGATATGTGCTCCAGAGACTATAGTCTTATATTACAGCACATTAAAGATTTCTGATACATTTTCTCTAAAGATGAACACCATAAAACAGAAAATACCAGTCCTTCGAAGTGGATTCTAGCAGTTAAGTAAAATACAATCACACAGCATAGTCATTCCTAAAATAATTTCTTAAACACACAATTGACCTGAAACAACAGATAATTCTTCAGAGACAGATTCCTGAGGTGAAGGTCATAGGGGATATGAAAAATAGGACAAGTAAAAGGTAGAAAAAGATAAATGCTAGGTTGTGATGGTATTGCAGAGGATATATCCCAGAATAACTAACCATCTTGAACAGAATAGCATCTTTTACAATGCATAAATGGTGTGGGAGGATGGAAGGAAAAGGGAGAATTATATGAAGTCATCAAAACCTATCATTTAGTTGGGAAAAATTAGGGATGAGAAGAGTCAAACAATGACACACAAGGGAAACATTTTCTCAAGAATATTATTGACTAAAGACACAGTGGCCTTAGAACAGACAGCAATAGCTCCATGTGGTAGGAAGATTTGGGAAACTCAGGATGTCCAGTAACCCTTCCAAAAGACCCTAAACCCAGATCTCCCAAACATATTGCAGGTTTTAGAGAAGGAGCTCCATGTCATTGTCAATACATAAGGTCCTCAGGAAAGCATCCTAGCCGAAGTCCCAGGCTGTTACTAAGTCCTCCCTGCTTGAGGGCTCAAATGAGAGGTTTGCATCAAGAGGTAAGTTCTTAACACAACTGTGTTTTAATTCAAATAATTGTCACTTGGTCTCATATTGCCCAACTGCCAAAACAGTTTTCTCTCAAGAAAAAAAAAACAGATTTTATGACACTAGGATTTAAGTTTTGTTGTGAACCTGTAAGGCCTCCTTGATCACCTTGGAAGAGGCCTGTTCCTTGATATGGCAGTGGCCTAATGGCTTGTTTTAAATTAGGAAGGGCTTCTTTGTAATGGTTTGGGGCCAAATGCCTGGACAATCCTAGTAAAAATTTGTACCCTAGCAGCCAAACAAGGCTGGTTAGCATACACTTATCTTTGGGGTGTTTCAGAGACATTCCTCCTTCAGATCAATTCTATTTTGGGAGACGGGCTATATCCTAAACACTAGTAACTGCATTTTATCATCAATACTATTCTCGTACATTATTGTATAATAGCGGACTTCTACCCAACACATGAGATGCCTCTGGACAACCTGCACACAATTAATGATAGATGTATATTACATGTGAATGTTAAATGCAGAGTGTTGAATGTCAAGGAGGCACTGGAAAAACTAGGCCTCTCTGAGTTAGGTAAGCTGCTTTCCATATATTCATCAAGAATGTTGAAGTTTACTGGAAACATGATCCTACACCCAGCTCCCTGATACCAATGCTCTGATCAGATTAAATCCACAGAGCAAAGTTATTGAGAGACTTTTCCATAGGGTCTCTCAAAAGAATTTACATGGACCACATGGGACTCTACAAGACAGGGAATATGTCTACACTCTCCCCCCAGATATAGGGAGGACCCATCAAACTGTCTTCCACATGTCACCAACTGTTCCTCCCCATCTGCCGACAGCATCCTCTAGTTCACAATGTTGTGGTTTCCTAGATCACTGAAGCTCTCATCTCAGTTCCCGACAGCAGCAACGGCACCACAGCACACAAAACCACTTTTTCCTCATAAAAGTCAAGCCTGAAGCCTGGTGATAGGAAGATCTCTGCATCTCTTCTGACTGGCAGGTCACATGAGGGTCAGATTGGATAGTGAGGCTTGAGTGACAAGAGCACCTCCCATGGGGTTGGAGTGGGTTTAAAGACACAGTATTGTGGTTCCTGGCCATGCCTCCCACACAAGAAAAGAATCTTTTCTAGATCTGCAATGATATGCATTTCAATAGCACTGGACCCTGGCTCAGACTGCAGACCCTGCTATCTTCCTGGTCACCATAGAGACTTCCCCTTGTCCTCCTGGGTATAATTGAAAAGTTTCTGCACCCCAATAAGCCTGTCAGGACATGCAGCAATGCAAGTCAGACCAAATCAAGATGAATTAGAATAAAACTCACATAAGAGATGAGGCTCTCTTCCTCCCTTTCCCTCCCCCCACTGTCTTCTCAGTCTCAGCCGGACCACAACTGTGTGATCCTTGAAGTTCACGTGTCATTGCTGTGTGGGATACACAGTAATGGTGGAGGTTTTGCCTCCTGGAACAACATGCACAACATCAGGATCAGGAGAAGTGATGGCAACAGTGGCCTCCCTCACTGGATCTCCACAGTTGCTGCCCAGGCTACTGGGATGGTTGGAGGGGGAGTGAGCAACAGCAGCAGCAACAGTGGCTGGAAGAAACAAGTCACCTGCAGATATTTTATGCATAGGGTTTGTAAGGAAGGAGATAACTGTCCATATTCCCATGAACTCTAAAACAGTACATATGGTGAAGTGTGCAAGGATTTTCTAAGAGGGTTTGGGGTTTATGGAGACCGTTGCAGATAAGAACACAGCAAACCACTGCTAAAGTACCCTGCAGGGCCCAGTGACCACGGAAAAGTCAGAGAAGCAGCCAGCTGCAGTGGAGACACAGCAGCTACCCTGCCCCCACACTGCAGTCAGAGAGTGTCACTATGGGGAAAACTGTGTGTATCTCCAAGGAGACTCCCTTGACATCTGTGGGTTGCAGGACCTCCCCCAAATGATACTACTCGGAGGTCACAACACATAAACTCTTGCATTGAGGCCCATGAGAAGGACTTGGAGCTTTCTTTAGATGTGCAGTACAACAAGGACTTAGTATGTGGGATCTGTATGGAGGTGATCTATGAGAAAACCAACCCCAGTGAGCCCCATTTTGGGATCCTGTCCAACTGCAACGACACCTACTGCCTCAAGTGTATCCACAAATGGAGAAGTGCTAAGCAATTTGAAAGCAAGATCATAAAGTGAGTCTCCTCCCCAAAATTCCTTTGTGCTTTCTATTTTGGGGAAGAATTTAGGATCTTTTGTCAACTTCCAACCAGAAGGATAACATTTAAATGCAAGTACTTTATCATAAACCTGGGTTTTCTAATTGGGATTTCTTTTTTGTACTTCAGCTAGCTGCTAGGTTAGTCCATCTGTCTATTTCATTTGAATGAAGAAAACCTGTGTATCATTTACTAGGCTCTTTGTGCATTTTGAGGAGATTGTGTTTAATGGGTTAGACATTTAGAACAAACTTATCTACCTTTGAATGTATGTTCCCTGGTGTTTTACATTTAACTCTTTACTATTCCATCCACTAAGCTAGCCAATATTCTACTATCCTATAAAATATGTTCTCATAACTGAACAAAAAAAACACAATCATAACAGAGAAACATTACAAGAAATAAATTCTTTTAAATGGAAGAAAAAAGAGAAAAATCTCATGTTGAATGGATACAACAATCCTCAATGGCCTTTCAGTATGCCATAGAAGATATGGGAAAGGGAGACAAAAATAAGTTGAGTCTTATCTAAGGGGGACTGTTTAAGTACACTGTGGGAGTGGTCATGAATATCTATGTGGGAAGCATCAATATTTGTCATTATTTTGATTTCTGATATTATGCAGGTTTTGGAGGAAGATGGGGTGGAATCTCTACCATAACATTCCAGACTCTTTGGGTATATGGAAGCCATTGGTTATAATGAAGCTTCCACCATAAAAATAAAATGAATAGCTATCTTGTACAAACCACCATAGTGACTCCCTGTCCCACAAGAGGAAGAACGCCCAGAATGTTCAAAATAAAGAGAAAATTAAGGACAGAAAGGAGATGTTTGTTCTGAGGTTTCACACTGAGATCAGATGAACTGAAGATTCTTTCTGGTTGTCACAGGGACTTCACACAACCAGAAAAGAAAAGAATGAACCAGATCCCAAGTAAAACATAAGTCTTCCCCCCTTTCAGAAGGCTGGAAGATGGATCCATTGCTTTCATTTTTTCTTGAAATTAAGTGCAAATTCTAGGCAAATGACTAATAATAAAAAAGAGTAGTGTTCAAGCAAATTTGAATACTTAGAGGACAATGGAGCTAGGAAGAATATGTTAATGAACTCCATTGTTAGACACCACATGTTCATCTAAGGGCAGGTGCAAAAACACAGCTGCATTATTTAAGGTTCTCTATATGAACAGGTTGGTGGAGAACATCTCTCCATTTATCTATAAAGTAGATTTAATAGAATCTCTCACAAGCTGTGGTCAAGGTAGTCCAAACATGGCTTCATAACAGTCCTAACCCACCCCCAAAAACAAATCACAAGAAAGAATCCTAATAGTGTCCTAAGGCTTCTAATATCCCGTCTCTGAGAATAAGAATTTTCCGGTGTTTCTGATAAGTGAGACCAGTTTTGAATGATGAGCAGATATTTTGTGTTATTTATATTTGTTAAATCTTTATTACTTCTACCTATCTCCAGTGTGTGTGTGTGTGTGTGTGTGTGTGTGTGTGTGTGTGTGATGATGTTCTGTGCTTATATTTCTATGTTTCTTGGCATAAGGATAAACAGAACATGTGAGAAGGTCAGAACACAACTTTTGGAGTTTGGAGTTTCTTCTGAATGACTTTGTAGTAAAAATGTCCTTAAATATCTCTTATTATACAATCTAATCATATTTAGAAATGGATTTGTTATCTGAGTCTTCTTAGGAAAAGGGAGAATACCACATGAATGTATGTACACTCCCTAAGTAAAATCCACATTTTTTTTGGCTTAGCAAATGTGTTGTTTTAGAAATAATGCCCAGATACCCTTCCATCATTCAGGAAATAAATCTTGCTCCATTCTTCTGCCTAGGCTGTTCTGATGGCTATTCTTGGTAGGCAAACTGACTACCTCATGTTATAAATAAAACTCAAAGAATGGTTGGGTATACCTGTGTGGGACTTCTCAATAGAATTTGAAATTAAAGACTAATTTAATTGGATCAATTGAGGTGATAGCCACCTTCAGTTACTTGATGGCTGCTGCACACCTCTAAACCCAGCACTCAGGAGGCAGACGAATTTGGATTTTTCTGAGTTTCAGCCCTGTGTGGTCAACAAATTAGTTCCATGCCTGCACAGAAAACACCTTTCTTGAAAGTACAGAAAAAATCAAACAAAAATTAAGATCTGTTTTTAATCTGGGGGCAGCCTACATTTACAAAGGATATTGAAAGAGGAAGACTCTCTTTTTCTGTTTGCCCTAGCACATTTCCACATACGTGTAGTGATTCATTCTACCAGTCCTGTTGAGAATCATCAGTTGTGGTTTTTATTTTTTTCAACTCCCCAATGAGAAAGTTGTGCTGTCTAACAATAGTGCTTCTAAACATATTTCCCTTGTTCTATTATTCACTAACTTTGCAACTGCCCATGAGGACTACTCTGTATTACTATTCGTTTGTCAACAGTTTGCTCAGAATTTCAGAAATATAACTCCTGAAGTAATGGAGCAATCTTCCACCTTTCTGATGGGAGAAAGTCCCTTTAACTTGGTTGTTATCTAGTTCCTTATTTTCTTTCCTGGTTGTCTGAAGTCCCTACTGCAACTAGATAAAAAGTAAGTTCAATTTACCTAACCTCAGTGTGAACCCACATAATAAAACTCTCCTCTTGTTTTCTGAAATTTCTCTTTAGTTCTTAATATTTTGGCTACTCTTTCACCTGTGTGAGAGAAATTCACTCCACTGCACATAGAGTAGAGGGATGTAAAAGTTTGATAGCTACTTTCTGTTCAGAACAAAGAATAACACGTTCCCATGGAGATCACGAAGACAACATGGTCTGCTGTTTCAGCCAGATGCAGGTGTTATTGGTATTTTTCTCTGTTGACATATAAAAAGTCTTTGACTGGCTTTGAAAGCAGGATCACGAACCATTGCATTGCATCTTAAAGAACAATATAAGCTTATGGGTAAAGCTCTTGTCACTCAGGCTTCATGAGGCAATCAGACTCTCCTGGTATTTCCCAATACGATGTTGTGATTGGTCTTCTTGCCAGCATCTCCAGGCCTGGTGGAAACTTTTCTGGTTGTCTTGTGTGTTGTGCTGTGTGTGCTTCTTCAGTGAGCTGAGCATATATTTGCTGGAAAAAAATGACATGGTGAGCTTGGGGATACTATTCTAATAATGGCAGAAGTGCACAGTCAAGCCACAGGAGCCAGTGTGGAGGGTCGTCCATGCCTGAGAAGGAGTAAGTGGACAGGTGCAGACTTTGCCATATTCATGCCTTGTCTTCATTATCCTGCATAGTCCTAATGGTTCAGTATGCTCCAGCTTATTTCTGTGCAATTCTAAGGGTCGTGCATGGTATTTGTAATTCTGTGGGCCAGCTGGCAGAATATGAATATGTTCCGTGTGTTCACTGCACCTGTGCAGAGCATTTGGATTGCAACTATGCGTTAAAATATCCTTGTTGACATCACTGTTAAATGCAGGCACCCTTAGTGCTTGTAACATCACTATAAAACACAGATTTGCCAAACTCCACGAGACCTGGTCCCTTTGGTGCCTTCCAGAACTTCTGCACTTTGAAATTTTAATATCTGTGTTTTGAATACACTTGGACTTAATTCTGTGGAACTTGTAAAAGTGTTTTCTGTGTAGAGGAGCACTCCACTGCTAATCTGTGATATGGAAGTGTACGTGTGATGGCTTTAGAATTTATAGTAAAGAGATTCACCAGTTCTTAAGAGACATTAAGACACAAAACAGAATTTTGGTAATGTAGGACTGTATTATAAATAGTCCTATGTCAAGTAGTATGCTATCCATGACTGTGAGAATACAGTAGGGTTAGAAGTAAATGTTTGATCCTCGGGTTTGTCCAGCTATATTCAGATAACAAAGGAGACAACCTTGATTTACAGCCAGCAGAGATGCCTTTCCCTCCATTAAACACCAGGCCTCTAAACGCTGTTAAAGGACCATTACAGAGTCAAAATTAACATTAATTCCTGGTGTCCCATTAAGGTATATTGATTCCAGAATTGCTGCATCTCCCGTCTTTTCCAAAGCAGTTTGTGAGAAGTTCTCCTATATTGATTGAGTGGACTTGAACCCTGTTTGTAGCCCCACAAAGCATTGCTCTTGTTATCCTGATCAATTGCCGTAAATATTGGATAGAATTTGTAGTCCAACTGTGTCTTAAAATGACTAGTTTGAGTCACATAGTGTATTGTCCATTGCAGAACAGGGAATGGAAATATGTTTGAAGCATGTTTTTTTCCTACAGACCAGAAGAGGAGGAAACAGTGCACTGTGTTCACAAGGGGAAACAAATGAGATGGTAACAAGATCACAGTCTGAAGTTGGAAGCAGTGAGATTCAGGGGTCTGCATTTTGGAGAAAGACTTATGCGGTATGGTGAATGACTATCTCTATCACAGTTTTCCTTAATGCATTAATTCTTTCCAAGGGAATGAAAAAAGACAACATTGACAGGATTACTTTTTATGGAGGATTGCTTGAACTACTAAGTATTCAATTTCTAATTAGAGAACTAACTTAAGCGGATGTGTGCCATCCTGGTTAACACAGATGATTCAGCTCTGAGGTTTACAAAACAGTACTCAGTGACTAATATTTTACACAGGACAAAGTTATACAGTGTCTCGTTACTGGCATTCTTTCTATAAGGAAAGTGCCTACTCCATTTCAAAGTCATTATATCTAAGTGTTTTTCCACATATATTTAGCAATCTAACACATCAATTATTGGTATAATTTTAAAATTCATTATCTTTAAATGCATTACTGCTTTTTCTTTCTATTTTTCAATATTCCTGGGTTTAAGAATTTCGTTCATTTTTTTTCTCAAGTGCTATTTATTTATATCAGTTTAGAGAAGTTATTCTCAATTTGTGTACCTGAGCTTCCTTAGGGGGAAATCAAATCAATGACCCTATCACATGACTAGCCTCAGACCATCAGAAAACACAAATATTTATGTTAAAATTCATAAAAAAACAAAAATATACTTATAACATAGCAGTGAAAATGGTTTCAGAGTTTGGAGTCATCACATCTCGGTATTAAAGTGTCATAATGTTAGGAAGGATGAGAATCATTGGTTTAGTCATTGTCTCCTATATCTCAGGCTTGTGTTGACTATACAATTTGGAATTTATTTAAACACTTAATCCTGTCTCTGCTACTCATTGGTCGAAAGACAATCCTATCACTCCTTCCTTATCTGGCCCTTGACTGGTCTGAAGGAAGGAAAAAATAGGCCAGTGAATGAGTATCCTCCAACTTCTCCAGATTTTACGATGCATTTAAAAATGAAGAGGGACTTGTATAAGAACTGAGTTCACTGACCAATTGTAAACCAGGTTGAGTCACACAGAGAAAGACTTGGGCAAGAAAGAGGCAAATTATTTTCTGTTATGACAGTGGTTGTCTATAAAAGTGAGTAGTGAGTTAATTAATTTTAGACAATCAGTTTGTGTTCTGACTGGGCATTTCTTGGGTCCCCCATGCAAGCAAGAAGTTGTGTAAGGAACTGAACACATAGGATGGCTAGATGTCTCAGATTTTAAGATCTTTGACTGATCATCCAAAGTTCCTGTGTTCAATTCCCAGCAATCACATGTTGGCTCACAACCATATATAATGATATGTTCTGCCCTCCTGTGGCCTGCAGGTATATGTTCAGGCAGAAAACTGCGGGCATAGTCAATAAATAAACCTACAAAATAAGAAGGCAGAGGCAGGCGGATCTCTGTGAATTTGAGACCAGCCTAGTCTACAAGACCTTGTTCCAGGACAGCCTCAAAAGCCTCAGAGAAGTCGTGTCTCAACACACACACACACACACACACACACACACACACACACACACGAAGTTGAAATTATAATAAAAGGAACTGAACTTATCATTAAATCATATTATTCTCATTACAGTTGTTCAAGCAAAGAAGAAGAACTGGATAAAATGGTGTGGCACTTCCTAACACGATTGTGTTTTCCAGGTTTAAGAGGTATGTCCGGAAGACATCAAGTGGGTAGTACTTGGCATTCTTTAAAACAAATCCAAGTCTCTGAATCCCATGTACATAAAGACTGTTTCAAGTTTCTGAGAGATAAAATGTATTACATGTACATTATTCTCAGCATATCTTTTCTGTCTCCAAGCCCCTCCTGCATAGGCATTTTATTGTGTTCTAATACATGGCCTTTTTACTAATTCCCCCAAGCTGTCAACCTGACATAGCCTAGAGACATTTGAGGAAACATCAATTGAGGTTGTTGCACCTAGATCAGAATATCTGACTTCTGTGTCTGAGTGAGGTTGTGTTGATTAAGATTGATGTTAGAAATCTCTTCCTTTGAGTTGGCCATATCTATAAACAAGTAGGCCTGGGATGGATGAGAGGATAAGCTTAGCATTGGACAGTGAGAAAGCAAGAGGTATAGCTAGGAAGCAATGTATCCTCATGTTTTACCTGTATTAGCTTGAGTATCTAGCCTAAGTTCCTACAAGACTGGACAGTGACATAGGGACATCAACCAAATAAACTTGTTCACTACCTGAATTGCTTTTGATTAAAGAATTTAATCAGAGCAACAGAGAAGAAAATAGAACATAATATGTGACATCAAATGTGATTTTCTGGCTGTTATTTTGCTATCTAGACCAGGGATGCCACTGATTCATGGCAACATTCTTCTCAGCTTCTGAATGCTGGGGTTATGTTTCATGTAGTACTATCAACCATAAAAGTATGTGTTAGGCCAGAAGAGCTATGTTTACTGCTTCTTGAAGAATTAGAATTCAAAGCGATTTGGCCAATGAGAGCTCTATAACAGAGTCTGCAGAGACTTAGGTCTTTAAGGTACACGTACTGTGTGATTCACAGAAGTGGGGGATAATTTGGGGTATTTAAAAAATACCTAACAAATGTGGAGTAATGGTAACTAAATTTAAGGCTTCTTAGGTTTGCAAAAAGAGCTTAGTCAGCTTTCTCAACACCATCTGAGCTATTGTGAATCATAGATGTTAAGTGATGGATCCTTGAAAATGGAATTTTAAATAAAAGTGATTTAACGTTGGTATTTGTAAGTTGTAGCTATGGAGTTTCCCAGAAGGAGGGAATCCCTAGTGGCATCATGAGGAATCTTCACACTAGAGGGATTATTTGTTAATACATATATTCAATATTTTTATTAAAGTTTAAGGTTTTCCCAGGTACCTGCCTATGCTAATGAGTGGTATTATAAGGTGTATGGATCTTAAGTTGTCAACTAGAAGCTGGTTTTGAAGGCAGGACATTGCCTACCACCAACAAATCCCCTTTAATGTTGCCCAAATATCACAGACTGCACGTAACACAACAATCCTCCACACATTCCCCCTGGTTCCATCACTGTTATAAAACTTTGGAACAATACCTGCACTTTACCACAGGGTAGGCTTGAACTAAAAGCCCACACAAGGCACTGCACACCACACAATAACACTCCTTAAATCTTGCCCAGCAACATCAAGATGCACTCACCACCCTGGACTCTATACTAGTTCTCCCACCCAGCAGCATCTGTATTGGAGGGCAAAGAAGTCCCCAGGATCCAAATACTGACAATGCCCACCACCGAGTAACACTGCTTTAATCCTGCTCAGCATCCACAAAATGAACTCACTACCTGGGATTCTACATTTGTTCTCCCAGACCTCATAATCTGTATTGGAGGCCAGAGTTTTCTTCAGGACACAAAGGCATACCCTGCCTATCCCCTAGTAAACCCCTTTTATCCTGTTAAACAACCTCAAACTGTACCCACACCCTTGAGATCCCTATCTCCTACGTTTAGAAATGTTTATCGGTTTCAGAGACCAAGCAGTTTCAAGGATTGGCAAGTAATACAGTCTCTAAAGAACACCAAGCAGGACCAGGCAGCAAATCCTTCCCGTGGATACAAACTAGGTTTCCAACACCATAAACATCCAAGGAACCTCTGCCGCTTATAAATTCCATTTGTTCACCAAAAATATTTCTCTGAATTAAGACATTGTGGCTGGTGGTAGAGGAAATTTATAGCATTCTAATCAAGTATTTCTGAAGGATGAACCTCAATTCCTCAATTCTCCCAATTCTAAACTATCTATAGAACTGATCACACAAAACTGAATGTGTAATGCAACTTTGAGAATTTCTGCAAACCAGGCCTTCAATTTTCTTAATGTTTTCCTCATGAACACCAAAAGCAATGTCTGTGTGTTTACACATGACAATGATGTTTTAAATGCCACATCTCCTATAGTCAGGCCTAAAAACCTCCCTGTCCCAAGTGAATGAACACTCAAGAGAGGCTTACAGGAGAAGGGTCGCTGATGGGGAAGTAGTTCTGTATATGTTTATCTTATTCATTGTTGAATAAAGTTCTGTTTGGCCAATGAAACTGCAAGTTAGACAGGATTAAGAGTCAAAGAGGATTCTGGGAAATGTAGTAGAAAAGTGGTGATCCAGGCAGGAAGTGACTCAGCAAAGAAGCTCATATTTAAGCAAAGAGAAACAGGAAGTGTCCCTTTTCTCCTTGGCACCATGTGAGCCACCAGCAACAGAGGGTGCCGGTGGAAGGCATCCTCTATGAGATAAGTCTTATAAAATATATAGATTTATGATAATTGAGACTGAGCTAACAGAGGAAAATCCTAGTCATTGGCCAAGCAGTACTGCACCTAATACAAGTCTCTCTGTGCATTAATTTTGGCACCAACTCAGGTAGGCAGCTGGCATAGAGTGCACACGTGGCACTGGGGCTCAGTGGCTTTTGTCAGAAGGATCTATCATAACAGGTCGCTGCCCAGGTGAACACAAGGACACACAGAACGAGGCTCATAATACATTCAATGCCCAACAGTTCAGCTAACATGCACTCACCATGGATGGATTATGGTAACCCACATGGCTACTTATAGTGGCATTATAGGAGAACTCTAGGAAAAAAAAACAGAATCTACCTCCCACTGGTGCTACTGATTGCTAGGCTTGCCCAGAGTACCAAAAGAGATAGCATTACCCAGATGGGCGTATAGACAATAGCAACTCCCATACTACATCAGTAGGGATCAGATGACTAAGGCAACATAAGCTTTCAAAGCGCTGTACTTCCAACCTCGGGGCTGACAGGGCTGTAGACTGGAAAATTTGTATCTCTTCCAGTCCTGGATTGCAGGAAATATATTCTTAATGACTTGGAATCAATAGGAAATAAAAACAAATGAGAGATAAGGGCAGTGATGCATTTAATGAAAATAAAATTATGAAAGTGAAACAAATAATTGTTTTTAAAAAGATAAATATAATTTAAAAACCACAAGGCTATGCATTCTTTAAGAAGAAAACAGGGGCTGGAGAGATGGTTCAGAGGTTAAGAGCACTGGCTGTTATTCCAGAGGTCCTGAGTTCAATTCCCAGCAACCACATGGTGGCTCACAACCATCCCTTATGAGATCTGTCGCCCTCTTCTGCTGTGCAGATATACATGCAAGCAGAATGTTGTAAAAATAATAAATAAATAAAAATCTGTAAAAAAAAGAGGAGTAGGACACTGAAAGTGTTTCTTAAAAAAAAAAGAAGAAAACAGACAGGTGTTCCTGGTGCATGACTTTAATCCTAGCACTCAGGAGTGAGAGTCAGGTGGATCTCTGTGAGTTTGAGGCCAACCAGGTCCACTGTATGAGTTTCAGGACAGCCTGGAAAAGATATAGAGAAAACCTGTCTCAAGAGTCCAAAAGAAAAAAAAAGGGAGAAAACAATTCCCTGGTAGAGGAAATGGAATGAATATTATTTTACCTTGCCTATATGTGCAAGGTTAGCTGCTAAGATCTGTGACACAACACAAACAGCTAAGGCTTATGGATATAACCATGAAAAGCAATATTAGATATATCTACATAGAAGAGCTTCCTTGTTGGAAAATCAATTTTCACTTGCTGAAGCCAACCTTCCCAAATTGTATACCCAAATCTGGTCCAGATTCACTCACATTACATGGATCAATACATGCTGGGAAATTACAAAACCAGTTATTCTGTCACAATCAGTTTCTAATTCATAATGGCCACCCAAGCAGTTGTTTGTCTACCCTGTTTCTCACTACAATATATAGAATAAACTACTCCTCCTATTCTGCTCTGCAGGTAGAAGTCATGCTCCACACACAAATCCTTTTTCTGTTATTGAAACAGACAGCTGACTACATGACTCAAAATTGTAATTTGAAAACTCACTGGTGGTTGAGTTTTTACAGAAATATGTTTTTGGCTTAATCACAAGGACAAGGCCATTGTCCTGGGGGGGGGGCTCAATGAAGTGGGATGAAGGCTACCTGATACAACATAAGAAAGTTTGTCTTAGAAACATTTTCTACAAGGCTGTAGGTCCTGCTCTTCTAGAATTAATATTGCTTTTAAGGGATCAATCATTCTAAACCATTAAATGTTTAATAAATACAAATGTTTTTATTAACACCTTGTATCTAGTGGTGGTTAATGTTAAAAGTGGAGTATGGCAAAGATTTTGCATTCCACATAAGCTGTTGTAAGTTAATAAAAGCAGTGCTTGAAAGAAAGATGCCATGTGCCAAGATTCAAGCAGAGGGGTTTATTTATTAGGGAAAGGGATCATTAAAAAGGAGGCGGAGGTCAGCCTTCATGTACAGGAACAGTAGGAGAGAGGAAAGAGGGGCAGAGACGGACATACATACTGACAGGGAGAGGAACATTCACAGAGAGGGAGACCAAGAGAGAGAGGGGGATTGGAGTTTGACAGGGCCCTTTTAAAAGGGAAAATAGTGAGTATACACAGGTGGCACTCTTAGTGGCTGCAGCTGAGGGCATATCATATCAGAATCCCAAGGAAATTCCAGTACAGATGGCTGAATACTAACAACTGTCATCCTTAAGTCTCCTTTAGCTTTGGACTGAGGTTAAGCTTTGGAAAATTTAAATAGGTATAGGAGAATGGAAGTCTAAACATTTGGGTTATAGAGATTTACATAGCAAATCTATCGTGTAGATTATACATTATGTTCTAAATATAAATGTATCATAATATGTAAGTTAAGAGATAGAGTATAATGAATGCTGTAAAAGATACATTTACGACATGACGGTACTACAATCCTCACCCATAAAACACAAATAAAAAAAAATAGGAAATATACCTATGCCCACTGTGAATGATGTTCTTAAATGAATAGCTATTGTGAGCTGTTCTATCGTCAGAATAAAGCTTTCTTTTCTCTGGGGAAGTTCCCTCAGAGGAAGGCCACATCTGCTCCATGAAGGACCAGAAAGAATTTGTTTTAACTAGTCATGACACTGTTTGTCTCAAGGATATGACATTACTGTACAGAATTTCATTTTTAAGCTTTATTTCATGTATATGTTCATTTACCCACATTTGCACACGTGCAGTACTTGCAGCGTAGAGAAGAGGGAATCAGATGCCTTGTAACTGAACTTACAAAGGATGGGTAGCAACCATGGTTTCTAGCAATACAACCTGTGTAAGATGCAACAAAACCTGGTGTTCTTAATTGCTAAGCTCATTCTCTGGCCATATTTTTACATAACACTTATTTTTATACATTTTAAATATATTGTATCACTTTTCCCATTCCTTCCCAATTTATTCCCTTGTAAATCTTTTAACTAGTTGTGAATAAAGTATTCACAAATATATGAATAAAGTCTACTGTGTCCATTTCTGTTGGTTGTGTGCTATGGTATCAAATTTGAAAATGCAGTTTTGGATAGAAAATAGGGAGATGATTCCTGCCTGTTACTATTTGGAACAGTGATGTAGAAATAAGGTAATTGATAATCCTTGGGTGCAAACAGGTTTGGATAGAAGGAAAGTTATATGCACAGCTAAGTAGTATAACTAAGCCATACATTGAATTTTTTCTCATCTCTAAACGCCTCCCCAAAACCTCGGGTCCTGTCTCTCCAGCAAGATGTTCAGAGAATTCATAAATATTGCTTCAGTAGAGAGATTCTTATCTGGAGGAATCAGTCTTTTCCCACAATGAAATTTGCAGATAATTTAGAATTTCATGATGTCTACTCTTTCACTAGATATTACTCAAACAGATTGATATAAATGTCACTTTGAATAACCTTATATCTATGTATCAGGCAGGTACCAGGGATTGCTGGTATGGACTGAGGAGCATTACAGTCCGTGTAGGGACTGAAGGGTATTGTCATTGACAACAACACGAGTTGCCAAAAATTGAAGAGTCAAAGAAGTGAAGTGAGCTGACCCAAAACAGCAGAGTGGAAACAAAATACAGTATATGCCAGCTTTCCTCAGTTAAAACCAAAGAACATTCTATGGCATTTGGTGCTCGAGCAATCAAAACCTAAGCTACCTCCCTAAAAATTCTTCCATTCTCCACACCTCTTTGTTAATACCATATAGACTAAGCCACAAACTGATTTCAATCTCAGAGTCTCACCACAATTTGTATGTCATCTCTAGTCACTGTAGTTGTCCCAACCTGTGGAACAGCAAGTTAGGACATGATATCCAGGGAGGGAAATGGGGACAAGTGACGAGAGAGAATGACTACAAGACAGGATTCTGATCAAGTGGCAAATTTTATTTTTTCCAGACTAGCTTATAGTCAGTAGTATGGGATAAAAGGGGGAGGGGAGAAGAGGTCAAGAGCCAGGTGTTAGTTTAAGCAGGATGTTAGAAAACCATAGAAAGAGGATGTTGGCAGGGTGAAATTTTCATGGGTGGTGGGGAGAGTCAGGGTTACCTAGGTAAGTGGTAAAACCAGGGAGGGTTGCTTAGGTAAGTGGTGGGACATGGGAGGGTTGCTCAGGTAGTGGGCCTATGGTTGGAATAAATGATTGAAGTCTGGGTCATGTCTTCTGGGTGCTCATGCTTCTGGAAGCCATTTATAATCAAAAGACAGTTCTATAACCATGTGGCCTGCCAAGTATTGGCTTGAAGGTTCATGTCAAGCTGTGTGGCTCCCAACAAGTAACCAAAATTTGGAGCTCCAAACTGAATGTTTGCAGGTATCAGGGGAGCAGAATATGAGCCCATTCAGACAAGTCAGACTTCAAGCCTGAAAGTTCCTAATTTCTCCTAACAGGAGGTATAAAATCAAGCAGGGGTACATCTCACATGTGGACTTGTGAGCTCCCAATGATGCCTATTATCATATGGGAGATAAACTCACTCTTGTGGTTTTGGTTAGCCAACCATCTTTTAAAGACATTTATTGTCAGCTTCCATCCTGATCATTTCCTTAGTAATTTTCCCATATTTTTTTGAGATTTGGCCTTGGAAATTTCCATAATAACCAAGTATAAGTTAATTTCTGATGCAGCCAATTACTGTGCTGTGAAAAAGATTCACCACACTGGTTACTTTCCTATGGTATCTATCCATTATGTGTCATTTTATGTATCTGAAGACTAATATAGTGAGAAAAGACTTTACCACACTGATGACATTCATAGGGTTTCTCTCCAGTATGTGATTTTTTATGACTTTGAAGATGACTGTGCCAAGCAAAGGCTTTCCCACACTGATTACATTCATAGGGTTTCTCTCCAGTATGTATCCTTTTATGACTTTGAAGTTGACTGTGCTGAGCAAAGGCTTTACCACACTGATTACATTCATAGGGTTTCTCTCCAGTATGTGTCCTTTTATGCCTTTGAAGAGTACTGTGCCAAGCAAAGGCTTTACCACACTGATTACATTCCTAGGGTTTCTCTCCAGTATGTGTCATTTTATGCCTTTGAAGATGACTGTGATGAGAAAAGGCTTTCCCACACTGACTACATTCATACGGTTTCTCGCCAGTATGTATGTTTTTATGCATTTGAAGAGTACTGTGATGAGAAAAGGCTTTATCACTTTGATTACATTTGTAGGTTTTCTCCCCTGTATGTCTTCTTTGATGAATAAGAAGATAACTGTGATATGCAAAGGCTTTACCACATTGGGTACATTCATATGATTTTTCTCCAGTGTGTTTTGTTTCATGACTTTGGAAATAACTGTTATTTTCAAAGGCTTTATCACATTGTGTGTATACAGAAGAATTCTCTCTAATTTGCCTTCTTTCATGCCTGCCAGGGAAACAGTAATGTAAATGCCTTAACATATTCAATACAACGCTGAATATTTTTACCTGAATAAATTAATATTACAAATCATTTCAGTTGTAAAGAAGAATCAGATATTATAGTTTTATCACTGTGCTTACATTCTTCTTTTCCCCTTCTTGAAGGGTTGCGAATATATAATCCTTTATTACATAGTTCTCATTTTCAGAAACTTTTTGTACAGGTGATTATTCACTTAATGAGGAGAACTAGAAAAATTCAGAAGTTTATCATCCTTTTTTTTGTATTATTAACTTTTCCTTCTCTGTGAGTCATAATACATTTGCTAATGAACTACAACAAACAGAAGTGTTTACACAGTCATAGAGTCATAGAGTCATAGGGTTTTCTACAGAGTGGGCTTGGTATATTATCAATGAAGATGGAAAACAAATTCCTGGTACACTTGAATCAAATTCAGCAAGTATGCTCAAAATGGGGACTACTACACGGCTTTTAAATATCCTGCAAGAGAGGTATATCATGTTCTACATATCTTTGTTGAAATGGCTTGTATCCTGACTAGTACATGATATTCTTAATAATGTAAAGATTACAAAAAAGAGTCTTCCTCAGTTAATTCATTTTGACTTTCTGTTCCTTATAGATATATGTTATTGTGATTATACATTCCCTACAATAACTGCCCCTTGACTCTTGACAATAATTGTTCCTGTCACAGCAAGTACATGAGTAAAACCAACTTTTTTATGGAGTATTTGCTTAATGGAAGTTTTGGAGACATCACTATCAATTCAATCTTTTCTATATCTTTAGTAATATAGGTAGTATGAAATAAGTGCATTTACGGTACTACAGCGTAGCTTTCGTGGTGTAATGATTTAAGTGGCAGTTTCTCCCAACGCATTATTTCCTTGTCTTCTTTCTTAAAATATTGCCTTGCAAATGCAGTTAAACTACCTGAAATTGAGTTCTATGTTCTTGTGAGAATTTAATAATCATCAATGCAAATTAAGCTGTGCTTAAATACACTGCTGTTTCTGTTTCAAACTTCAGGACACATTTCAATTTCTTCAGAGACACATTTCTGTGAGCTTGTAAATGAAAATTACCTGTCATTTCTTTTTGAACTTGCACAATGTTCTTCAATAATATTGTCTTCCCAAGAGTATCCTAAAATAAAGGGCATGAAAATG